>NW_024427588.1:497500-591071 GCF_017562075.2 Anopheles merus | reverse complement strand
AAACGGCTTTGAAGGCATTCAGAAGGCATTTAAGGCCTTAGTCGCCTTAGAAGGCGAATTAAGATTTCAACACCGAAACGGTCAAGGCCTGTAACAGCGGTTCTTTTCAAAACTATTTCAACTTTTTTCGATTCAACAAGAACAGATAGCTTGCCGCCATCTTCGCTTTATATATACTGAGTTTTTGACACCCTCACTAATGTAACTGCCAAATAGAGCAGTGATAACGCTTTTGGTTCCGAACCGAGAAAGCGTGTGTTCAAATCCTGATTTTTTATGATCTTTTTTCTGTGCTTATTTCTTTTATATTAATATTTTCTTGCTATAATGAATATAAACAAATTTTTTGTGAAGCAAAATGAAAATAATACCTTTTTAAAAAACATAATAATTTCTCTATCTTCACCCATCATTATCAGGATGCGAGAAATATGCATCTCATTTCTCATTTTATTAGATTTATCGAAATGAGTTTGATATATTAACACCTTTCAACGGTTGGTCTTTAACAACCGAATAATGCAGACCATCATTAATAAAGTGAAATAGCTCAGAGCTTAACGCAAGAGAACATAACACGTAAATCGTGCTATCGAATCTCACGCTCATATCGGGAACACTACAACAGTGCAGTGTTGAAGACACTTGTAAGGTTTTCTTTTGACAGTTGCAATTTCAAATTTCAAATTAAAAGCGAAATTTTTCATTGACATATTTCAAAGGCATTTAATTACTGCTAAATGCACTGCTGATCGCCTTCAATTCGCCGGCGATTACAAGGCGATTAGAAGGCATTAACGGAAATTTGCGGGTAGGGTATCTACTGCAAAAGGCGAATTAGATCAGCGATCTTTAGCGTGCCAAAATGAGCTGCTTAAGCAATTATGGCTATTTGGGATGGAGGCTAGTTAAAAAGTTAGATGGTAAGGAAGAAATTTAAGAGAAGAAAATATAATCCATACCCTACCCGCAAATTTCCGTTAAATGCCTTCTAATCGTCTTGTAATCGCCGGCGAATTGAAGGCGATCAGCAGTGCATTTAGCAGTAATTAAATGCCTTTGAAATATGTCAATGAAAAATTTCGCTTTTAATTTGAAATTTGAAATTGCAACTGTCAAAAGAAAACCTTACAAGTGTCTTCAACACTGCACTGTTGTAGTGTTCCCGAATATGAGCGTGAGATTCGATAGCACGATTTACGTGTTATGTTCTCTTGCGTTAAGCTCTGAGCTATTTCATTTTATTAATGATGGTCTGCATTATTCGGTTGTTAAAGACCAGCCCGTTGAAAGGTGTTAATCCAAGCGCCACAGATTAAGCTTAAACGACTGGAAAATTGAATATCCATAGAAAAAAAATGAAAGCTCCACAGCTTCATTGGTTTGATCAATAGATGGCGTATTACAACTCATCATTATATTGCTATCCTTTCTTGCAATGTGTTTCGACAAGTTGCATTTTATTATGACCTATATAGCCTTCTAACTTTCTGAGCAAAAATCTATATAAATGGTCGTGTGGTTAGATACGAGGGTATCAACACCAATGACCATTGCTCAAATCTCACTTGCTTCAGTGCTGGTGGTTTCCGTTGGAGTTTAGTATTTAAACAATCGTATCGCCGTTCTAGTTCTAGCGATGCATAACTTCAATGCGAAACCATACAACAGTACAGAGGAAATGAGAAAGCTCTCCTCCAAGCGATGAAGCTCAACTGGTTGGGGTATCCCCACAGATAGCGCCACCAGCTTTTTGCTATTTTTAGAATGCATGAGTCGTTTGGCGTCTGCTAAACGAAGTCTTTCTATATTCCGTTTAGGTAGAGAACTTGAGTCGTTTAGAAGCCGTTTAGTGGTCGTTTAGTGGATTTGTGGCACTTGGGATATATCAAACTCATTTCGATAAATCTAATAAAATGAGAAATGAGATGCATATTTCTCCCATCCTGATAATGATGGGTGAAGATAGAGAAATATTATGTTTTTTAAAAAGGTATTATTTTCATTTTGCTTCACAAAAGTTTGTTTATATCATTATAGCAAGAAATATTAATATAAAAAGAAATAAGCACAGAAAAAAGATCATAAAAAATCAGGATTTGAACACACGCTTTCTCGGTTCGGAACCAAAAGCGTTGTCACTGCTCTATTTGGCAGTTACATTAGTAAGGGTGCAAAACCAGTATATATACAAGCGAAGATGGCGGCAAGCTATCTGTTCTGTTGAATCAAAAAGTTGAAATATTTCGAAAAGAACCCGTTACAGCCTTGAAAGTTTCGGTTGAAATCTTAATTCGCCTTCTAAGGCGACTAAGGCCTTAAATGCCTTCTGAATGCCTTCAAAGCCGTTTAATGCTGGTAGGGACATGATTTAAGCAAACGTGCGTGTGATTTGTTGCACATTTATTTCTTATTCAGCTAGCGGACGCAAGTGGAAAAACATTTTGAATTGAATCCATACAAAAGAGGATTCTGGATTTGTTTATTACGGTGCGCGTATGGTGCTGCACCTGTTCGTCCAGAATCTGGTGGCTTGTTGGTTTGGAGTAGTTATCATGACGCCGGTTGACCGGCAATGCCTTGGAATGGGTTCGGATCGGTAAGTTCATGTTTTGGTCGAGTGCATTCCGTGTATTTGTCTCGTCACAGCGGTAGCCCGGCAGCAACAAAGTCAAGACAAACTCTTACCCGGGGTGGACTGCTATGCTAAATTCTTTTTATTATTATTATTATTATATTGGAGTAATAGCCAACGCGATCATGCCGGCCTTTTCAGGACTTGAGTACCACGTAGCCGGAGCCGGTGACTAATCCCTTGCTACGGCGGACGGTTCATACGCGATTAGAACTCACGACGGGCATGCAGATGTGCGGAATGATGGCGGTGCCGCGGGCCCGCTCCTATCCAGTGTGCAACCTGCATACTGCCACACTGTCTCCTGCCCGTGCATACGCAGCAGACAGGGGGAAGGATGCACATCCACAGTAAAAAAAAAAAACCGTCATGAACCAGCGGTGGATCTAACGGTAGGCGGTCTAGGCGGTCACCGAAGTTCTCTAGTCTGTAGTATGCCGTATGTCTACAAGTGGACAGAGTGTTAGCGACAAGGCCCCCCGGAAAGATGGTCATTGGGGCTCCGTGGCAGGATAACCATTTGCACCTCCCCCCCCCCCCCCCCCATGGCGACAACAATTTTAGGGCCTGTGACCGATGATCGTAGGGGTCCTATGGCCACCCCCTCCCTCTCCCGCCGGCAATATAAGTATACTGTTCTATTTCCCAACAGCTGTGTGCCAGTACCCCCTCCTCCCTGTCATCAGTTACCATTTAGAGGCGCCTCAACTCGTCTTTCCGCCTAGGGACCCCGTTTCCCGTAATCCGCCACTATCATGCACACCTTCCTTTCTTTGACCGATGGATCATAACATTCCGGAAGAAATTACATTTGGCGACAGTTTTGCATACATACGCACACTCACAACCATGCGCAGGATGCTTAGCATATCTATGTAATCCACAACAAACGAAATCAACAGCTTAGTGTTATGCTTAATGTTTAGCACGTTCATTTCCATGGCAGGCCCCAGGGACTGCCAGTGGACTTTCCAGTATGCCGGTTTCACAATCAGCTTGCGTTCTTGATGCTGGTGGAACGGAAAGTTGATGAAAATCAGCGCCGGGCTGAACGTGTCAATGCGAATTAGGGTTCTGCGCGTGAGCTGGCGTTTCCTTGGTCATTTTTACATTGCAGCAATTGAACTTATTGCGCTTTTTTGGTTTGATTTGTGAAAATACAACTTCATCGCCGCAATGTTTGTTAACGGCATTCTTGGCGCCACAACAGCTCGCGAGCATTGACCACACGCGAGAAAGAGATGGCGCTATGGAGGGAAAAAGCACGGACGACGGCTGACAGCGATTGGCCGTCTGATGCACCAACACATCCAACCTTCGGCAGCGCGCTCAGGCGAGGGGTATGAGGCGGAGCCAGGGACGGGCAGCTCGACGAGCTGCTCGACAAATTTGCCGTTGGAGGGAAAAAGATGGCATGATAAAATTCTCCGAACGGCATGATTTCTTCCGTCGCTTGGCGCAGCGGGTAGCTTAAACTCCTTGTGAACAGCTCGATTTAACCCATTGCCTCATACAAACGCTTGAAAACATGGATGTGTGAGTGAACAACGATGCGTTGAAGCTTTGATTTAAACATAAACGTCAGAACTTCGGTAGAAGCCGGACGAACAAGAAGCTTGCAGTTTCGTCTCCGGTATTCAACAACCAAAACACTGAGTAAGAAGAAAACGATCTATCCAGGAGTATCAGAATAGCGGAGAAACGCAGGGAAAGTAACAAAACAACGTGAAAAGGTATTTTATAATAAACTTTGATTGATACGAATTGAAGATTACGCATGTTTTGTTTTGTTCCGGTAGCTTGTGCACAACGTGATGACAATTCTCTAAAGGCACCAGAAAAAACGCTTCACTCTGACGTTTCAACTGTTATTATAAGCTTAAACTCTGCAATATCGCTTGCTCTTTAAGCCAGTTTTAAGCCTGCACCAAGGACCGTAAAGATATCAGGTCAAGTTATAAGCCCGTTTTGACAGCTAGGTGGAAGAAGAATCAACGAAGAAAACTGACAGTTAGTTTTCCGCGTTTGGCGAACGCTTCAAGTTCTCGAAGGAAAATTTCCATTTTAAATCACGGGCTGTGTTCTAATAAATTAAAATATTCACCCAAATTGATCTCCACCAAATATTGATCATGCAAAACGTAAACAATCCATCAATACATATACAAGCGGAAAACCATCTGTCAAAATCGGAGCCCAGGGGGGGGGATCGCCAAAAGCGCTAAAACTACACCTCATTACCGTAGCAATAGACAATGCGCAATCTCAGATTGCGCATATATTTATCTGTCAAACGGGTCGGTTTGATATATTTATCTGTCAAAAAAAATTAATATATCTCGGACATATAATCTTGAAAATTAATGCGCAATCTTGGCGCAATCTGAAATTGTATGGAAATGACGTTTATAGCTCAGGGTTGGCTAAGCGAAATGACATATGTTTTGATAAAACGAATATATGCGCAATCTGAGATTGCGCATCGTCTATTGCTACGGTTATACATTCCACCTTGGCCTGCACTTTAAGCTTCCAGCAACTCGAAAAACGCTAACAATCTGCTCGAAAATGTCACTTGGGTACCCAAGTTCAGCCTACGAACTTCAAACGGAAAGGGCCCCTTTAGCTTTCAGGCTAGAATAATCTAGACTGAAAATTGCAGGCTAGTTTTGTGTGTGGTTTTGTTTGGAGAGTTTACATGATTTCAGCCTCCAACTGTCAAACTCTATACAAAAAACAAACTAGAATCGTGAAGGCCTCCAAATTTGGAAAACCGCGTATCTCCGAATCCGCGTAAATGAGGTACCGTGTATCTCGGGGACCGCCTGTATTCCCCTACATTAGTCGTTTCAAATGTATTCAAGGTATTACCCACTCTCAAAGTGGAATGTATAATGAGATCTAGTTATAGCGCTTTTGGCGATCCCCCCCTGGGCTCCGATTTTGACAGATGGTTTTCCGCTTGTATATGTATTGATGGATTGTTTACGTTTTGCATGGTCAATATTTGGTGGAGATTTGGGTACCCTGCAATTTTCAGTCTAGATTATTCTAGCCACAAAGCTAGAATTAGATTCGAGTACCTGCTCGAAAACACGGTTTTGTTTACATTTATCCCAAGGTGCATTAAAGAAATCAGGTGATCGAATCTGGAATCAAAGTGTATGTAGTCCAGGTGGTCTCATAGCATTTTTTATAACCAAATTTGAATATCACTTTTTGACAGAACGAGTGAAAACTTTTGCTCCAACGAGCTTTTTGGAGGCTTGAAGAATACTCAAAACACTCTTAAAATCTTCATTGAGAAGCAGAAGCGATAAAAATCAGTCTTCTAAATTCATACGCCTTGGGATAAGCCCACCTGTATATTATACTCGCTTAGATAGCTGCTCGAAAACTGCTATACAATGCACACAGCTGACAGGCTGAAATTTCAGCCTACGAGCTTCAAACGGAAAGGGCCCCTTTGCTAGTTCTTAGAGCAAATTGTATTGATTTGACACATCCATTGTGAAATACCAAATAATTTCCGTATTGAACGAATGTAAAATACTATTTAAAAAGGTTTAAAATTGTTCAATTCAGTAGAAACATATCATATAATTAATTGGTGGCGAAAACCACTTCCTACTTGCAAAATTGCACGAAAATTAGTGATGTTTTGGCTGGAAATCACGAGATTCGACTTACGCGGAAATTCAAGATACGCGGTCGTTTTCGGTCCTCATTAACCGTCAAGTTGGCAACCGGCATACCCGGGTATTCCACACGTTTTGATGCAAAAAATTAACTTGTTAAAAATTTAAAATTAAAAAATTAAATCGTCTTGTTTGTTGGTTAGTGTCTGACAGTACACCTCCGTATGGGTTTGTTTGAGTCGGATGTCGTGTTCGATTGGTGCCAGAGCGCAGCCTGACAGTGCACCACCATATAATTATATGCAAGGTGGAATGTATAATGAGGTGTAGTTTTAGCGCTTTTGGCGATCCCCCCCCTGGGCTCCGATTTTGACAGATGGTTTTCCGCTTGTATATGTATTGATCAAGGACCGTAAAGATATCAGGTCAAGTTATAAGCCCGTTTTGACAGCTAGGTGGAAGAAGAATCAACGAAGAAAACTGACAGTTAGTTTTCCGCGTTTGGCGAACGCTTCAAGTTCTCGAAGGAAAATTTCCATTTTAAATCACGGGCTGTGTTCTAATAAATTAAAATATTCACCCAAATTGATCTCCACCAAATATTGACCATGCAAAACGTAAACAATCCATCAATACATATACAAGCGGAAAACCATCTGTCAAAATCGGAGCCCAGGGGGGGGGATCGCCAAAAGCGCTAAAACTACACCTCATTATACATTCCACCTTGAACTTGACCTGATATCTTTACGGTCCTTGATTATATGGGTTTGTTCGTGTCGGATGTCGTGTGCGATTGCTGCTAGAGCGCCGCCTTGCGCAGAAATTTTGTTGTGTAAAATCAGTGTTACACCTCAGTGAAACGCGTTACTTGCTTGGTCAAGAATAGAGTCGCTAGTTTCAATTTATTGTACTATCATCAAAATGGAAACGGAAATTGTACAATCTGTTGCTGCATTACCTAATGTAAATGCTTCAAATAAATTGATCCCTAATAAACGTCCCATTTGTGTCATTGTTCTTGGCATGGCTGGTTCGGGTAAAACAACTTTTGTAAAGAAGTTAGCTCAATATCGCCATGCAAATGGCGCATTACCCTACTTAATTAATTTAGATCCTGCGTGCCACGAAACTCCTTATCCAGTAAACGTTGGTATGTTTTATATAACCAGAATAGTTATTATAATTGAGCATAGTGAAATTAACCCATTCACAGTTAAGTCCGAGCAGAATAATGTTCTTTTCTCCCTTATTCTACCTTCTTCGCTTTGAACGTTGTACTCTATTTGCTTGCGAGAGTGTGACACAACGTGTGAACATATTTTGTTGTTCTTATTGTTAAAAATTTTGCCGTATCATTTGGTAAGCTTTACCATTTCCCTGGTTCCCCGGGAAACAAGCACTTTATGCTTACATTTTTTATGGCATGCATAGCCCTGCTGCCCTGGAAGGGTAGTTGAATGTAAACAAACTAGAAAGTATAAAGTAAAAACATTTCAAAACATGGTTTCAACGCAAATTAATTTTGGATTTTAATACTTTGGAGACGTGTTTTGAAATGTTCTTATTTTTGAGTGTGTATATTTTATTTATTTTGTTTGGTGTTTTGTTAATTTGATTCCTATCAACCGTCTTGTGTACGACCAAAAAACTTTACGTAATCGTACAACCGCCTACCCGGGTAGGCCATACATTTTGTATGGAACAATGATGTTTTTCGTGATTAAAAGAGTACATATTTTGAAATTCTTGTAAGATTTGAATGAAAACTTTCTTAAAGGTTCATAATTTTTTTTATTCAGGAGTAACGCTTAAATTAAAGGTTCATAATAATGTTTTATAACATATCGTAGTGAAATTAAAATTTTAAAAATCCTGTCATGATTTTTTTCAATCAAAAATATGTTCTAACTCCACCACCATAACTGGCCAGGCCGCATGTTTTAAGTGGATGATTAGTCTTTTTCTAAGCTTTACTTACGTTTCTTTCAAAAGTTATATACATTTTTCAATTGTTTTGCTTGTTGCATTAAAATATATGTTGACGATCTATAAAATATGCTCATCATGTTTTATTAAAAACCGCACCCATGGCTCCGAAGCTGACTCCACTCCAGCTGCTCCGGAGCCGTTACAGATTACCCCAAAAAAATCATTTTCAATAAAGTTTCAATCGGGAAGATCCATAATTAGCTGAGTATATAATGTTGAAAGGATTCTATAAAAAAAATCGATCAGTGGACATTGTTCAACAATCACACAATCACATCGGGTATTAGCTTCGGGTACATCGGGTACACTTGCGAGAAGATAGATTAGTTTTTTAGGCTATCATACAATATTAGGCTCTATTGAAACGTTAGTCCAGACCCGTTGGTTCGGAGCCTTTGATTCGTCGCTGGCTTCGGGGCTGTTGGTACGGAGCCGGCTTCGGAGCTGTTGGTGCGGATTCGGCTCCGGAGCTGTTGATGTGGATCGGGCTCTGGAGCCGTGGGTGCAGAGCCGACATCGGATCCATTGGTGCGCTCCAAAACACCCATCCCTATTCGGCAGTAACACTATGACTAAAGTATGAATGTGTGTATTAACTTTCAGCCAATTTTATTTCGTTTGCTTGTAGTGGTTGGTATCATTTTAAAAGAAATGGTTTCAGCGTTAACCGTAGAGTTGGCAACCAGATTTACACACGTAAGTTGGCAACCGGCATACCCGGGTACAGGTGTCCCCCGAGATACGACTGTATTTGGGACCGAAAAAAAGTCCCAACGCAAGGCGTAAGTCGAAAAAGTCGTATGTCGAATATCTGTCAATGTAAAGTTTATAACCGAAGTTGCAGAGTCGAAATCTATTATATCGTATTTTTTATTCGAAATAATGTTCGATAATGTATAAATTTTACACAAAAAGTCGTTTACACAATATAGATATTCAATATCGGGTAGTTGTGGAATCTTTGGAAATTTGTGTGTAACGGTTATCAGCTCAGAAATTCAAAAATATACATCAATTTCTGCTCGATGACAACTTTTCACTGTCAAAATCAAAATCGTCGTATCTGCGAATCGTCGTAACTCGAGGGGGTCGTAACTCGGGGGACGCCTGTATTCCACTCGTTTTGATGCAAAAAATTAACGAGATTCATAGGTAAACAATGCTTTCTATATTTTAATGCTGTAAGCAAGTAATACCGACCATACATTCTCTTCTATTTCATTTATTCATTAAGTTTTTTCATTTTTTGATAAAAATAACGGTCAAATTGAAATTTGGTATCGCTTGAATTTGACTCAAAAATACGCACAATACGAAAAGAGGAAGATGAGAAACGTCATTCTCCATACAAAATGTATGGAATACCCGGGTATGCTGGTTGCCAACTTACGTGGTAAAGTTAAAAAAAATCAAAATAAAATACTTACAGGCTGTTTAAAATTACAACTTATGCACCAAAAAATCATAAATTAAAAGTTGGGAGGCTACGGAAAATTTCAGGTCAATAAAAGCAATGAATCAAAAGTTATTGCAGTTCGAAGTTGAAAAAAATACCCGGGTATCCGGTTGCCAACTTAAAGGTTAATTTCAAAATATTGTTACACTGTAATATAACATTTGTAAGAAAGGGAAAAGACATAAGCATCCTCTCAAAACATGCGGCAAGGCCGGTTGGGGTGTTGATGTTACAGCACATTTTTGATTAAAAAAAATATTGATGGGAGTTTTAAAATTATAATTTTCAGCGTATGTTATAAAACATTATTGTTTACAATTTTCATTCAAATCCGACAAGTAATTCAAAAGATATACGCTTTTAACCACGAAAAACATAATTCTTCCATACAAAATGTATGGCCTACCCGGGTAGGCGGTTGTATATGTGAAGGATATATAAACTTAAATAATGTAAAAAAATATTTAAACATATATGATATTTTTTATTTTTTGCACATGAGTATAAAACATCTTTTCCGAGGCATTTTTAAAATTTGAAGTCGATACGATTTTTTAATCCAAAGTTATTTTGGAATAAAGATGCGAAACTTACCCGGGTAGGCGGTTGTACACATGACGGTTAAACATATCGCCTTACATTGTACCATACGTAACGGCCGTGCTACATTGATCCTACTCGCCAGTGCATTTTTTGTGAACCCGTACGCGGGTATTTTTTTGAGAAATACAGTCAACTCGCTCTGATTTGAGAGGCGATGGTACTGTCGAATAACAGGGATTTTCAAATTATTGAGGTTGAAAGTGAACGAAAAGTCCATACAAACTAGAAAGAGACAGAACGTTTAGTATGCAGCCGTGATTGTTGCTATAGGAATCTTTGAACACGATTTGCAGATTGGAGCATACATCATTCAATATACATGGCAACACCATACACAAATAAGAGGGGCAAAGATTTCAGAGGTTTTTCAAATTAGAGGAACAAAATGTTCTGAAAATGAAGGGAATGTAAAATGTTCAAATAAGAGGGGTTTTGCAAATTGGAGAGGGTTCACTATGCTTGCACAACATATTCACCTATCAAATACAAAGCTTTTCCCATCCAGTTTAAGGTAAAAAAATGGAAAAATAACATACATAGTAGCCGTAGTATTTTCTGAATCGACCCCAAATTGTTTGGCAAATTGCTTCGGTCAGTCGCCGCCAGGTGCGCTAGTGAAAATCGAAATACAGGCGGTCCCCGAGATACACGGTTAATGGGGACCGAAAACGGCCGCAAAAAACCGCGTATCCAAGGTGGAATGTATAATGAGATCTAGTTATAGCGCTTTTTGCGGGGGGGATCGCAAAAAGGCTCCGATTTTGACAGATGGTTTTCCGCTTGTATATGTATTGATGGATTGTTTACGTTTTGCATGGTCAATATTTGGTGGAGATCAATTTGGATGAATATTTTAGTTTATTAGAACACAGCTCGTGATTTAAAATGGAAATTTTCCTTCGAGAACTTGAAGCGTTCGCCAAACGCGGAAAACTAACTGTCAATTTTCTTCGTCGATTCTTCTTCCACCTAGCTGTCAAAACGGGCTTATAACTTGACCTGATATCTTTACGGTCCTTGCGCGTATCTCGAATTTCCGCGTAAGTCGAATCTCGTGATTTCTAGCCAAAATATCACTAATTTTCGTGTAAATTTGCAACTAGGGGGTGGTTTTAGCCACTTAATCAATTATTTGAAATGATTCTGAATGAAATAACAGTTTCAAACCTTTTGAAATAGTTTTTAACATCCGATCACAACAGAAATTATTTGGCATTTTACAATAGATGTGTCAAATCAGTACAATTTGCTCAAAAAACTGTCAAATTTAGGAAACCGTGTATCTCTGAATCCGCGTATAAGAGGTACCGTGTATCTCGGGGACCGCCTGTACAGTAGGTGACCGCTAACTGGAGTGCTTTTTAACTGGAGGTTCGCTAACTGGAGTGATTGTCAGTTAATGAACACTTAAACGTCAAAACACGAAACATCCGGAATCTCATGACGAGAAATTTGTTGCAAATGTGCATTTTTCAAACGAATTTAGGGTCTTTTGCTTACGTTTGCTATTAATGTATGTTATTACACTAATTACTATACTTTATATCAACATAAATGAATAAAAAGTTTGGTATGTTTATTCCAGTCAACGCCAATCAAAACAATCAATCCATAGAAACGTCATTCCAGTTAGTGAACATTGTTCGTTCACTGGAGCTTGTTTACCGCTCAGTTAGCGGTCATCTACTGTAACACTGGCGAGTACGGACTTAGTTCGTCTCCAACACGGGCTAGTCTTGACATTGAATTATAGTCCTTCTCTTAGTTAGGCCCGTGTCTCTGCTCCATCGGATGCGATTTTATCGGAAGGCCTGTCAAAATTTTATATGAGATTTGACAGATAACGTCGGACGTGCGATTTCGTCGTACGACGGAATCAATTTTTTTTTTATTTCGTCGGACGCCGCATCCGATGTTATCTGTCAAACTATATGTGTGGTGTTTTGAAGGAACAATCTTAACTTAATACTCGGATTTTCGCGTATGTCGTGTAGGTTTTACAGCCAATATATACTTGATAAAAATGATTTTTTATAAATTTTAGTTTATTTATTCTATTTATTACGTATTTCATGTAATTGGTATAGAAAACTGGGTTTTTTTGTTTTTAGTGTTTTAATACTTTTGAAAATAATTTTTCATTTCATACTTCGTAGAGAAAATTGTACTGATTTGACATCAGAACTGTCAAAAATACAAATTCGCGTAACTCGGGGAAAGACTGTAGCTGCAGCGCTTTATTTCGAGCGATCTCTCCATTTTGTTAACCTTCGTTTCTAGGGCCAAAAATACACCCTCATCTTAATGACCACCTACCCGGGTAGGTAATATATTTTATAAGGGAATTTGTATTTTTATTGGTAAAAAAATGTCTTATTTAACTTATTCTATGCAGCTATAATAACAATACTTCTTTTTATTTCATATATTTATGATTTAAGCCGGTCTTGTAGTACAGTCGTCAACTCGTACGACTTAACAACATGCCCGTCATGGGTTCAAGCCCCAAATGGATCGTGCCGCCATACGTAGGACTGACTATCCTACTATGGGGGGATCAATAAGTCACTGAAAGCCAAACCCACAAGTGGTGCAGGCAGGCCTTGACCGGCAACGGTTGTTGAGCCAAAAGAAGAAGAAGAAGAATATTTATGATGTATGGTTTTTAGTTACGTAAATTAAATGCACAGCAATTATTTCAACTGACACTAACAGACCTCTATATCTTCCCGACTCTCGGGGCAATCATTTCAACCTATGCGACTTTAGAAGAATATTAGGAGCTAGAAAACTTTTGGAATAGATTCTATAAATATAACTACATGCACTACTATACCTATCACTACAAAATTAAAAACTAACCGAAACCAAAATCTTTTATTACATGTATTACCTACCCGTGTAGGTGGTTATAGAAGTAAGGGATAAAAGTTGATTTTACTTTTTAAAACACATTTAAAAATTTTACACAAATTCTGAATTATTTACCCCTATTTTAAAATATGTTTCTCTAGTCATTCTAATGTTTTTGGATCGATTCGATAATCCAATAAAAAAAAAGCAAAACATACCCGGGTAGGTGATTATAGAAATGAAGGTTAACCGTAGTGTCTATGACCAAATAAATACACGTTGTACTACGACCGCCTACCCGTGTAGGGCCATATATTTTTTATGGGAGATTGTTGTTTCGCGGATTCAAAAGCTTAAGGCCGGGGGGCATTGCCTGTACTCGCTAGTGTAATTTTTATTTTCACTAATAATTTATGTGTCAAAATTATTCATACTTGGTGTCTCATCAAGTTTTGATCAGGCTAATTGTACGCCGGTTTAAATATTGATAAACGTCAATAAATTGTAACAAAGAAGGCCGTTAATTGTTGTTGTTGGATAAATCGTCATTTTTACAAAGCGCTGGGCAATATTTTTCCCCATCTTCCAACCTCTATCCATCATTGGGTAAAATTGGAGTTTAAGGGATTGTAGCTTATAATATACAGGGCGTTCGGGATAATTTTGACTGTCACCTACGGAGAAAGAAAACAAAATTTATGGCAAAATTAATCATCGGGGATTTGTTGTTTGTTTTAGAAATAGTAGCTTACCATGTATTTTATTCAAAATATCCGCCCTCGGCTTCTATTACGGCCTCTACCCGTCTTCGGAACCAGGAACAAGCCCTGGCGACAGTGTTGCAGGGTAGGGCCGCGAAATCGGACCTGATTTTCGCCATTGGTGTTGCTGGAGGTTCTGTTGGTGTCCTGTTCCACCGCTCACCACACGAAATAATCCATTGGATTAAGATCCGGGGAGCTGGGAGGCCACACATTCGGCGCGTGTCAGGCCCCACGCGATGCTTCAGCCAATCGAGCAGCTTCTTAGCGTTCCCCAACCAACGCTCGCGGCCCTTCTCTGTCATCACGCGCGCCTGGATGTCAGCCAGGAAAGCGTCGGTCCGCACGCAATCCCGCCGTTGAGAATGTAGCGTTCGTGCTGCCACTGCTTTGTCGTCGTCGCTGTTTTCTCCCAGCTCACTCCGGATCGCCTTCACCGTGTTCAGCGAACACTGCACGCACTGCATGATGTTGCGCTTGTTGCGTCCAGCGCGGATCATCATGATGCATGTGATCCGCTTCCTCAATGTATTCTTTTTTGGCATTTTTTTTATCACGGGATTTTTTCGCTGCTTGTTCCGTACACTTTTAGCTGTCGAATGACGTATTGCTTGTTTTCCTATGCCAACTCGATCACGAGTTATAAACAAAAATGTAACTGTCAAAATTATCCCAAACTGCCCCGTATATTCTATACAGCAATTATCCGCAGTACGCGATACTCGATATACGCGAATTCGCAGTACGCGATTCTTCTAAATTTGACAGCTCCATGTGTTTTTTGCAAATATTTTAATTTTTTGAAATATGTTATGCTCTTTTTGAATTTCTTCAATGTTCCTAATGCATTTTTCATTAAATTTGTGCAAAAGACAAAAAACTTTAATGCAAAACTCTGTGGCGATATTTTTCAACCCTCGAACCGGTAGTGTAAACTATTTTTCCATAGGAATCCGCTATACGCCAAAACTCGAGATACGCTATTGCGCTCGGTCCCGTACGATAGCGTATATCGGATAATGACTGTACAACATTTTAAAACAAAACTTGTCATACATTTATGTTGTTAACTTTCGAATAAGGTGTAGTATTTTTTTAATCAATTTGTTCTTCGGTTTGCCGAACAACGACACACGACGTCCACGGGCCTGCCCATTCCCGAATGCAGAGCCGATAGCATACAATTATATCTTTACCATTAACGTAAGAAGGACAGGCTTATTCCACGAACGTACCCGAAAGATATGCATGCTTCACTCATCAGAATGTAAAGGACAAGACAAAGGAGACACATAAATGTTTCCTCACTGCTACACATGTCCTCTAGATGCGTTATCTATGCGTCTCGCTTGGTATCACAGCGACATACGGCAGGTAAGCAGTACGACTGCTGCTATCTCATACGAACACATGTTTAACGAACACAATTATTGGGTTCGACTCGGTAAACGACGGGTGGACGCTGGAACTCAAGGACGCAGATTTTTTCGTGATTTTGTATGACTTCGGCTGTTTTAGACCTTATGTGTGGACGCTCGCATTAGGTACCACGCAAATGGAAAATTAGTCCTGTGCTACGGGAGGCACTCCATATTAGGTTTGAAACCACGGTGGGTATGTTCTTAGGTCGTGCGAGTTGATGATTCAATCACATAAACATCATGGGTTCAAACCTAGAGTGGACCGTTCTCTCGTAGCAACGACTGATCCAAGTGCCAAAGATTAAGCTTAACACTAGAACCGCCGATGGGACTTTTTGTCCCATCGCACTCGAAAAAGGTGTGTTATTCCGCTTGCCGCCGTGACAAACCATTGAAGTTTTCTAACTTTTATTTATTTTGAACGATCTTTTGAATGCACTCATAAAAAATATTGTATCCCATATGGCTATTAAAAAAAATCATTTTTATCCTACAACCGCCATGTGGGACATTTTTGTCCCATAGGCAAAATAACAGGTTGGCTGATAAGTCCCCGGTCTGACACATAGATGGCGCCGATAGTATTAAATGCATATTATTTTTATATAGTACCAACCTTCAAATGATTCGTGTCAAAATTTGACGTCTGTATGTCAATTAGTTTGTGAGACAGAGCGTTTTTTGTCAAGCAACTTTTGTTATTGTGAAAAAAATGGAAAAAAGACAACGCACCGTGCCACAAGTCATTGAGAACGATGGCAAAAATTCATGAATTGGGCTTCGAATTGCTTCCCCACCCACCGTATTCTCCAGATCTGGCCCCCAGCGACTTTTTCTTGTTCTCAGACCTCAAAAGGATGCTCGCAGGGAAAAAAATTTGGCTGCAATGAAGAGGTGGTCGCCAATACTGAGGCCTATTTTGAGGCAAACCCGAAGGAATACTACCAACATGGTATAAAAAAATTGGAAGGTCGTTATAATCGTTCTATCGCTCTTGAAGGGAACTATGTTGAATAATAAAAACGAATTTTGACAAAAAATGTGTTTTTCTTTGTTAGACCGGGGACTTATCAGCCAACCTGTTAGGTAGTAGTTGTTGGAAGGGAGAAATAGCAGGACACTTGCGCAGTCGTATTTAAGTGTGTGTTTATTGTATGAGACACATTGGCGGAATGAATCGCTTACATGTATATACAGTGTTGGTGAAATGTTTCCCTGCCCAAGTGACAATTCGCATATGCGTTATATTTGAGGGGTAGCAAATTTCATACTTTCAACAGTAGTGGCTGGTATATCTGCTGTCAACGAGTGACGAATGTGCTTCTGCAAGTTTGGCAGCACTGGGTAAAAAGTATGCGTAGACAGTACTCCGTGAAAAGTGGTAGTAGAAGATAGCCTGTTCATTCATTTTTTAATATTCTGGATTTGGCGGGAATCATTGGGACCTATCGCCAACGACGTTAACCACCAGTCGAAAAATATATCGACCAATATAATAACAAACATGACGATAAATTTATTGGTCGATATAGCCAAACCGGTAGTTAATTTTTATCGGCTGGTTGGCAATAGGCGCCAATGATTGGGGTTTGTGCAAAGAACTTACAACAGAAAAGATATCTAGACGCGATTTTCTTTTCCAGCTAGGCAAAGAACTTTCATGTTTCATGTGAGCCAGGTTATGATGAAACAAAGATGTGTTTTAGATGCTTGAAATAATTAATCTAGGTATACCTTTTGTTTTCAAAAACAGCCTCTTCTTTTGACCATTTAGAGCTGTGTTGACATCGAATTTTTGTAATGTTTCTAAAGCGAGTCATAGACGTTTGCCTATACCCAAACAACTTTGAACATTAGACTTGTTTCATTATCATAAAAACCCTACTTATCAGTTGATTGTTTGAGCTATAAACCTAGATTTACTGTTGTTCAACCCTGTAAGCCAGCGGTCGGCAAAGTCCGGCCCGCGGGCCAAATGCGGCCCGCCGCAACATTCAATCCGGCCCGCGAAAGGTTTTGACTGATTTTGAAAGATGTGAAGAAACTATTCCTATAAAAAATACTGAATATCTTTTAGAATATCATTTTATACCATCGTACTCTTTCAACTTTAATTTAAATACTATGGAATGACGGATCGATCGGTATGTTCTAACTCGAAGAAAAAATGCCTTTTTTTGGCTGGCTGTGAAAAAAAATAGAAGAGATAATTTCTTAATACGTAAAAAATTTGAAAGGTAATTTTTTAAGCATCCTTGGACAAATAAATCTAAGACTTTGGGAGTTGCCTTTCATCAGTTATCCGGAATTTTCGCCATTATGGACGAAGACATGTCTGTAGGCATCCTAAGTTTTCGCGACAAAGTTTTGTTAGAGTAGAGCTTTTGCATCATGTTGGTCCAGAAAAATTCGATGGAACACATGTGACGGATGTTGTACCAGTTTGTGGACTAGGGTGTCATGTCGAAATTCTACCGAAATTCACATAATATGAACGCATTGACTTTTGGCGTCATTGTTTGCCATTGCGAAGTCAGTGGACGTATTTTCTGCTTCCTGATATGTGTGTTAATTTTCCCATATTATTTCACTGTAGCATCGATCTCCCTCCTCTGCTAACGCAGTAATGTAGCCACTGCCTTTGTCTTCATTTTTAGCTTTTTTGGAGCCTCAAAAATAAACCTGGGCTCTCCTGCGATGCTTTGATTGTTGACTAATAGTGCCAAGATGTTGGTGATCAATACGCAGAAATGTTCTTATGCGACGTCAGACTTCTGTACGCAGTCCATTTAAGACGCTACGGGGTGTCATTCGTTGATCGCGCACGCTTATAAGTTGGTTGGTTCACTTTTTTGGTCATCATGTTTAGAGTTCGACTGACAGAGGTGTCAAGGTAAGGTGACTGATGAGGTTTTCTGTTGTCTCATGGGCTATTGATAAGTTAATTGATCTGACGTGGCATGACATCTGACTTGTCCATAAAGCATTTTTATAATTACTGAATCTATGTTTGCTTCGATAATTTATCAGCCTTTCAGACGTTTGTATTATCCCCGGAATATATACAATATTTTTTGAGGTGTGGGAGGATAGGGTCTTCAAGAAGCGTTATTGATCCCATTTTGTTAGTTTTTGACTGATCACATTTTTAGTCATCTATTGTCGATTCTCAAATGTTCAAAGATTAGAATTAGTTTTTAAAGTAGGTATCATTAATTTTGCCGGTCTCATGGTACAGTCGTCAACTTGTACGACTTAACAACATGCCCGTCATGGGTTGAAGCCCTAAATAGACCGTGCCGCCATACGTAGGACTGACTATCCTGCTATGGGGGGAAATCAATAAGTCACTGAAAGCCAACCCCACAAGTGGGTTGGCAGGCCTTGACCGGCATCGGTTGTTGAGCCAAACAAGAAGAAGATCATTAATTTTGTAGCATACTTGGATGATATAATTACAGAAAAACAACAATTGTACCTAAAATGGTTCTAAAAGATTAAAATATAATAATTTAAGCGCAAAAAAACCGCGTTCACCTGGCCCGCGGTACTTGATCATCTACTAAAGTTGGCCCTTTGCCTCAAAAGTTTGCCGACCGATGCTGTAAGCAATAGTTATCTGTAACATAATTATCATTAGGAGTTTATCACTAGAAGCTCTGTAATGTTATATTATTCTACAGAAAACTGGCTGTTGCGGCTCCCGGTAAACGACTTACGGAATTTTTAGAACTTTTAACTTTATTTTATAGCGCTAGGTTTAAAAACACGTCCGACTGGTATGGCGTTCACCGATCAAGAGAGCGATCAAATTCGCCCGGATAATCGTGCTTCCTGTTCCTCCCTTCAGCTAACGACCTGCTACTTCACGCGTTTACAATCGCAAGCCGAGTTCGTTCGAGCTATCCTAACAGGCTTTGATATCTTTGGTATGCGGTTCATATGATCACAATTCGATTTTTCATTTTCGTTCATAAAGCTTCATTATACCTAATTACAATGTTTATTAATTATCTATCCACAAGAAACCCTTAGGTAATAATAAACATGTCTAAATATTTACACATAACTAATGGGACAAAATTCTCCCATCTGGCGGTTCTAATTAGGTTGGAAAGCCCGGCGGTTCTAGTGTTAAACGACTGGAAAATAGAATATCCATAGGAAAAAAATTAAAGCTCCATAGCTTCACTGGGTTGTTCAATAGATGGCGTATTATAACTCATCATTGTATTGCAGCCCTTTTCTTAAATGTGCTTCGACAAGTTTCATCTACTAATGACGTATATAGCCTTATAACTTTCCGAGCAAAAATATATATGAATGGTCGTGGTCGTGTGGTCAGATACGTGGGTATCAACCCCAATGACCATTACATTGGAGTTTAGTATTTCACTATTTCGCTATTCCACTAATAGAAGGCGCCATCAGCTTTTTGCTATTTTTAGAATGCATGAGTCGTTTGTCGCCTGCTTAACGAAGTATTTTTATACTCTGTTTACGGTTGAGAGCTTAAGTCGCTTAGAATTACTTTAGTTGTCGTTTAGTGGATTTGTGGTAATTGGTTTGCTATCCGACTGCGTGGTACTGAATAAGCCTCGAAAGCCTATGTATGCAGACATGCCGCATAGGATGTTACGCCAAATAAAAGACAAAGAAGAAGAATTAAATAAAGTAATAATTTTATTACAGGTGACCCCCGAGATACGACTGTATTTGGGATCGTAAAAATGTTAAAAGTAGATCGAAATGGTCGTATGTCGTATATCTGTGAATATAAATTTTATTACCGAAGTTGAAAAGTCGATACCAATTTTAATGTGATCATAGAGGGCTATGAAATGAGTGAAAATGAGCGTCGCGACGAATGTTCCCGGGAACGAACGAGTTCCCCGATACGGCCAAATATCTTTCAGGCCAAGACCGCAAAGTAGTTGTAGTGCCGGGTAACCAATTTTAATATCTTTGATGTCCTTAACTTTTTAATGTCCTGGACCTTTTATTTGAAATGTATTGTGTATTACATTTTTCAGGAGTAGAATAGTTTTACTCATTCAATAAAATATTACTTAGCTTTGTTTGAAATGAAACGGAGTGATTATTGCTCTTAAAAGATATTACACTATATTGAGTGGATACTTTCAAGATATTCATATACAAAGTGAGCAATTGAAAAAAGCGTAACCATGGCAGGTTAACTAGAACCTGCATTCCGCGTTCCATTATTTTTCTCTAGATTGGCAGGTTCGTTACGTTCTACATTTTTTTTTATTATTATTATTATTATTATTTATTTAATCTTCAACGGGCCGTATGGCCTTATTAAGATGTAACAGTTCAATTGAGAAAAAAAAATACATAGCAAAAATTAGATTTACATCGCAATTCACTGCGGCCACGGCAAAAGCCGGAGACGTTCCTTGAAGCACGGAGTTGAGATGTCGAAGTCGAAGCAATCCGAGACAGTGTTGAAGACCGCCGACATGCGGAACATAGGGTCAGACCGACCAGCACTGGAACGGGGTTGAGCGAGCCGTAGAGTTTCTCTAGACCTAATTTTCGGAGCTATTCCCATCAATAGTTCGATCCTTTCCAATACCTTAGGCTCCATGCAATAACGTAAATTGGATAAAATGTATCTTAATTTAATTTGAACCCTTGGTAACGGCAACATTTATTCGATGGTCACATTTGTTAATATTTTTGGTCGAGAATGTTCCTGCAATAAATAAACGAGAAACAAATTTATTTGTTTCTGTTGCTACAAAAATGTTTCAGCAACTTGAGTTAGACGATTTAGACCTCCATAACCTTTGCCTAATTAGAAATTCCAGTTTAGTGGGCGTTTTGGAGCGTACCAATGGCTCCGGACTAACGGTTCAATGAAGACGGTATTACGATAACCTAAAAAAAAAAACAAATCTATCTTCTCGCGAGTGCGGAAGCTAAAACTCGGTGTGATTGTTCTTATTGACGTGCATGACTTGCATCCTTTAGAGTTAATTCAAAGGGCTATTTAGACGTTCGACTCTCCAAAATAATTGATGTGCGGTTGTCGACAAAATATTTTAGAATTATCGAACGTTATGATTCCGAACACTAAAGGCCCAGTTATTCAATCGAATTTCACTTCTTTAAGTATTTCACTAAAACTTCTGTCTTCTTTTTTTATATTTGGCGTAAACGTCATACGTGGACATGCCGGCCTATACAGACTTTCAACACAGTCGTTACTACGGGGAATCGGTCCATTCTAGGCTTAAACTCAGGACGGGCATGTTGTTAAGTCGTACGAGTTGACAACTGCACCATTGGACCGCCCTATAACTTCAGTAACCAAGTAAGAGCCGTGGATGCCTGGAGCTGAGTGGAGCTGACTATCTATGTAGGCTTTCTTAACATGTGAAGTTCCATGACATATTCCCTATTTAAAACATTACTGTGCATTTTTCCCTGTAGACTTTGAACATTTAAATGGAGATTTTGAATTTCTAATGTACTTTTCTAACTCGTCCTGTGGAATAGTGGTCAACTCGCAAAACCGACTATCCGACTGGTTGGTACTGAATAAGTCTCTAAAACTTGTATAGGTCGGCATGTCCACGTTGGACATTTCGCAAAATGGGATTGAAGCGTTAAGAAAAACTATTCTTATTGTGTGTTTGGACCACAAAGGTGTGTGGGTTTTGCTTTGAGTATGCTGTTTTTGTGCAATATACAACATGCTCAAAATTTCCTCTTGAAGAACATAAAAAAAAATTATTAAACAATAATTGCGATGGTTCTTGATGCAAGGCTGATTGGCGCATAATATTATTTCTATAGCGTTTTTTCTTTTGCGGCCATAATTTAAGCAATAATATTTGATACATATTTTAGGAAATGTAAACAAAATCAATTGCTAATATTGGGGCTCTTCACGATTCTAGTCAGTTTTTTGTATGGAGTTTGACAGTTGGAGGCTGAAATCATATTAACACTCCATACAAAACCACACAAAAAACTAGTCTGCAATTTTCAGTCTAGATTATTCTAGCCTCAAAGCTAGAATTAGATTCGAGTACCTGCTCGGAAACACAGTGTTGTTTACATTTATCCCAAGGTGCATCAAAGAGATGACGTGGTGGAATCTAGAATCAAAGTGTATGTAGTCCAGGTGGTCTCATAGCATGTTTTTTAAAACCAAATTTGAATATCACTTTTTAGCAGAATGGGTGAAATCTTTTGTTCAAACAAGCTTTCTTGAGACTTGACGAATACTCAAAACACTCTTAAAATCTTTATTCATAAGCAGAAGCGATAAGAATCAGCCTTCTAAATTCATACACCTTGGGATAAGCCCACCTGTCTATTATACACACTTAGATAGCTGCTCGAAAACTGCTATATAATGCAAACAGCTGACAGGCTGAAATTTCAGCCTACGTACTTCAAACGGAAAGGGCCCCAATGTGTGTTATCATGTGAAACAGCGTGCGTACACACTTGGATAAAAGCTAAAGTTTGCATCGACAGCAGCGCTTGTTCCTTGGACGAAAACGCAGGTGTGCTGATTGATGAATGTGCATGCGACAGCGATGCAAATGGACACGCGAACAATAGCAAAGAACTCTGCATTCCCTCACAGGTGTTTCTCCAGTGCACGCCATTGAAAGGCCTGCGTGCATCTCTGCGTTGAAGCTCGTGTGTGCATAGGAAACTTTGTGCGTGCATTGAGCTAGCGCGCAGTTGTTCTTTTCAATGGGCGTTTTGTTTCATGAGCGCGGCAGTATTCTGTTCTCGATTTAAATGGGTAAACGCTCACTCGCTTACTCATAGATAGTTTTTATCCATACACTTTTTTCGCTGCTCTACAACGATGTAATTCATCACGTGTAGAAGCAGAACGCAGGCTGAGCACGGGATCAGCCGTGTCCAACTTTTTAACCAGCGCGTTCTTGACGGTCTAAACAAGCAATTTTTATTACAATGGGTCGAGGTAAACATTATACCGATTACCAGCGCCATATCATTAAGCGAATAGCGGCTGCTGGCATTAAGCGCAGAACGATCGAGTTCGTGATGGAACGATCGCGCACTTTTGTGGCAAACGCGCTTCGGATAACCGAAACGCGCAAGTCACCCGGACGTTCTCGGAAGACCACGACGGAGGAAGACCGTAAGATTGTTAACATATCGAAGAAACGTTGACTCGGCACCAGAGATCCGAGGCAGACTGAAATTGGCAGCGACGCCGAGAACAGTTCAGCGAAGATTGGTCAGTGCCCGGCTACTCGCGCGAGTGCCACGCAAAGTGCCCAATTTAACACCTGCGCATAAAAACGCACGGGTGTTATTCGCAATTGAGCATATGTTCTTCGATGAAAAGGATTGGCGCAGTGTTTTGTGGTCAGACGAGTCGAAATTCAATCGACAGGGGTCGGACGGACGCAGGTTGGTTCGGCGCCCTGTTAGTTATGCTCTTGATCCAAAATACTGCTTCAAAACTCTTAAGCATGGCGGTGGTAGTCTCATAGTGTGGGGATGCTTCTCCTACTATGGGATGGGTCCGTTGGTTCGAATCCACGGTAATTTAAATCGGTTTGGGTATCGAGACATTCTTGATACACATTTATTATCACACGCTAGGCAAAATCTTCCTCCGTCTTGGATATTTATGCAGGGCAATGATTCGAAGCATACTTTCGGGACTGTCCAAGCTTGGCTTGCTGACAACAATGTCAAAACAATGAAGTGGCCTGCCCTTAGCCCGGATCTCAATCCCATTGAGAACCTCTGGGTAATTTTCAAGAGGCTGGGTTAAAAATTACCAGAAGATCTGGATCAACTCTTCGACCATATGCAAGAGGTGTGGAGTAAAATTCCACCGAAAACGATCCAGAATCTGGTGATGTCGATGCGTCAACGCATGATCAATGTCATCGTGGCCGACGGCAATAAGATCAAGAACTGAGCTTATTGTATTTTTGAAACGGGATCACTGCTCGCGAGGGCGGTGGTCCTGCTAATTGTAATTATTACAACAAAAATCTAACTCAAAACACAAAAAAAAACTACAAACAAATCGATCCGAAACGACATACTTGTGACACAAACAAACAAACAAATACCCAAGAGCTGACAATTTTGGACATATATTTTTAGAGAGAGCAAAAAGCTGACGCTCCTTCTCCTCTCCCCCTTCTCTCACGGATCTCATGGCAAGAGTTCCAGAAGAGGGGGTAGTGGAGGAAATGTTGCAAGTGGTTTAGAATATAATTTTAACTGAGGAGGGGGCACCGTCACGCCATTATCGAGAATTTCATATTGGAATGGTAGTGTTTGGGTTATCGGCGTTCCGTGTTAATAACGGGTGTTATATTTTCGTTTATATTTTCGCACAGTATCTCATTGTTACTGTGAAGACGAACCAGGAATCGCGCATCGAATCGATGGAAAAGGGAGTACAAACAAGAGGGACAAGAGGAAGCGCTGATAAAAACATTCCAAATTCACACATAAATTATTACATCAGCAGGCAATTCGCGGGAACATGAAATCGGGAGAGTGTATTTCAACGCTCGCGAATGAGTGCAAGCAGATGCGGTATAAAAGATAAAGCAAGACAGCCGAGTTTTTGTTTAAGGTAGGTACAAAATGTCTCATTGGGTAAGCTGGAGCAAGCTCCGCCCAGCTCCAGGCCCCCACGGCTATGGAGTTGGTTGTAACACAGAGTACCAAAACGATTCGTTTTCAAAGTACTTGAGCTACGGGGATTTCCCGTGCTACATTCACCATCTGGTACGTCTTAACAACATGCCCGTCGTGGGTTCAAGCCAGCCCCGTTTTAAGGATTGATTATTCGGCTGCGTGGTATTGAATAAAATTAAGAATCCACACTAGCGAGAAGGTAGATTCGTTTTTCACGCCGTCTCAACAATGTGTACGCCGTCTCAACAATGTGTACGCCGTCGCCGTACAATGCCGTCTCCATTGAACCGTTAGTCCGGAGCTGGTGGTCTGGAGCCGTTGGGTCGGAGCCAGCTCTGTACAATAGTCTTAGCCGCTTTCGGTGGCGTTAGTCCGGAGCCGGTTCTAGAGCCGTTGGTACGCTCCGAAACGCTCAACACTAGACTGGAATTTCGAATTAGTCCTAGGTCTTTGGAAATTTAGCAAGAGAAACAAATCGATTTTTTCATGTATATTTTTTGCAGCATTTTCGGATACCTCTCGGCCCAGCGCTTTTTCGACCCAGCGCTGAAAACGGCGTACAGATAGCCTGGTCAGAAATAAAAACCAACTTAGAGCAAACCGAATCGCCCGCGACCGATTCCGATTTTCAGAACGGCGTTTATTTGTCAAACGCCATCGTACAGATAAAATTCACTCGACAAAGGCAGTTTTTAGCCGTGTGTGATAACCGCTTTAGTGTATATTTGAAACAATGTTTGCTATTTACTAGCTTTATTTATCTTGTTGCAAATTTGCATGATAATACGCCTTATCTTTTGTAAGAATTTCTTCTTAAAAAAATCAATTATATCAGTTTATCAGGTTTAAAATCAGTTTTATCTTGTTGTCATATCTGATAGCAGTGGCCCACCAGGAAACACAATTGGCTATCATATTTGGCAGCCATGACACGCAGGATGATATGGTAAAATATTTGAACAGAGTCAGAATCAAAAGCTTATCTGGTCGCATTTCGTCCATTGTTGAAAATGATTATTTTAATTAACTGTTGGTGTTAATTGGAAACTTAAGAAAAAAGTTTGCTGACAATTTTGCAACCCTGTTTTCAAAATCTCAGGACTGTGAAGGGGTTAAACTATGAGGTATATGCATGATTATATTGATGTTGATGGTTAAACTGTTTTCAGATATCCGTGATACGATCAAATATAAGGAAGTTATGAAACGCTACAATCTAGGTCCAAATGGAGGAATAGTTACAGCTTTAAACTTGTTTTCCACTAAATTTGGAAAAGTGATTGATCTGATTCAAAATGCACAGGAAACGCATGAATATTGTATAATAGACACCCCAGGACAAATAGAAGTATTTACATGGTCGGCATCGGGCACAATAATTACTGAGGCGTTAGCTACTGCATTTCCTACTGTTATTGTATACGTAATGGATATCGTCCGTTCAACTAGTCCAACTACCTTTATGTCTAACATGTTATATGCGTGTTCTATCTTGTACAAAGCACGTTTACCTTTCGTTATTGCAATGAACAAAATCGACATACAGGAACATAATTTCGCGATGCAGTGGATGCAAGATTTTGAAGCGTTTCAAGAATCGTTGGAAAACGAGACTGCTTATATAAGTAATCTTACACGTACGATGTCTTTGACACTCGACGAGTTTTACAAAAACTTAAAATCGTGTGGAGTTTCGTCAAAGACGGGCATAGGATTTGAACATTTGTTCATGCTACTAAACGAAGCTGTCGATGAATATGAAAGGTTCGTCAATTTTGTTACAAATTGCAATCAAACTACGTATTTATAAATATATTTTTTATTTCCAGTGATTATAAACAAGAGTATAATAAATTACGGGCAGAGCGGATAAACAATTCAGCAGAGCATTTTACGCAACCACAAAACGGCGACATGGGTGAAGAAGTGTCTTTTCGAAGCTATAGCAATGAGACAAATCTATGTAATGAACCGGTTTACTTAAAACATCCAGCAAATGAAAGTTCCGATGATGAAGATGGACAAGAATGCGAAGGTTCAATAATAACTACGGGTAAGTACAAATATGTATAGCAACGGCATTCTGATTTTCTCTTAATTTCTTGACGTTTTGGTGGGAGGAATTATATATTTTCACTTTTGGCTATGAAATTTAGCAGTCAATGTAAGATGTAAATTTTGGTTGGTCTGTGGGTTTGAGTAACGGGTCTGGGTTCAATCCCCGAATGGATTGGGCCTCTCAAACGTAGGACTAATCATACTTCTATGGGCACACCAATTTAACACCAGATAGTCAAGGCTAAGGCAGGCCTAAGCCAACAATGTTGGTGATGCTAATTAGAAGAAGATAAATTTCGGTCATAATTGGCCATTAACTGAACGTATGATGAGGATGGATAAGAAAAGGGCTATATATTCAGCCAGAATCCTAGATCCCAAATATTACTATATTTAAACATGGACCAAAAGCTGATCTCTTTATTGGTGCCAAAATCAAGATATGATCAACTTCCAGGAAATTTGAACGGGTCTCTTTAAAATGGAAGATATTATGAACATGCTATGGCGGAAATTTGAAGGATAAGCAGACTTGCGGGCTCCCTTAAAATCAGATGCAATTGGTTACTATCCGGAATACCTTGAAGAAGCAAAGACTAATATGTAACGAATGTATAAGCCTATTGAATAAGGAAGACAAGAAAAACTGTCAATATTACCAAATTGACCCAAAAGTTACGCTAAAAACAGAGGCTAAAACAGAGTATGAGATTTTCAAAATGGAAAAAATGAGACATAATTTGAATCTTGATACTGCGGAACAATCCGAATGATGGCAAGGCGCCATGGATTCTTCTTCTTCTATTTGGCGTAACGACCTACGTAGTCATATCAGCCTATATACAGGCTTTCGATACTTGAAAAGTACCATTAATACTCAGTCGTTACTACGGGGTAACGGTTTATTCGAGGCTTGAACCTATTGTGCCGATTATTTGACTCAACTGCTTGAGAAAAAGTATCAAAAATGCTCATTTTCTATTATGATCCGTGTTAGAGAACTCGTTTTGTCTCTGGTTTAATATATCTAACTGAACGAAGGTCATTTGCATTATCTGACTCAAACGGAGACCGTTTTTTCCAACAGCTTCCCGTTAGGTAAAAGCTACAGAAATCGTTTTGTTTTACGGTTTAACATCTAAATACATGTTTTTAAACCACACGTATTGCATTTAATTACATTCAGAAGGGTTTTTATTTGTAATTATTTACTTAAAAAGAATGGGAATAAAAAAATACACAGATATTTGAAAATCATACCACAAGCGCTACTTTTCATGGCATTGCCAAACACATTTAAAGAACAATAATATGCCGCACGTTGAAATAATTATAAATTGGTACGATACTTCCTGCGTTACGCGTTGCAATTTGTTTTGACAAACAAATCCATTTCAGATCAATTTGGTAAATGTCTCAAGTAAACGAAAGAAGTCTCTAACAAGCTTGTATAGTACCGATTTCGTGTCAGTTCGTGTAGCGCGGTTTTGTTTGACACATTTCCGTTTGAATCAGATAATCGACACATATTTGTTTATTTGTTTATTTGTAAATGTTCAGTGATTGGCCATAATTGGCCTTATCACTGATCTTATAAACTAAACTTATAATAACATAAAGCATCACGGTACAATGTAACATCAGCACAAAATAAATAACAAAGAGTATCACAACAAGAAAAACAGGTTAACTTAGGGAATTCCAGTCGAAAGAGTCATAGTGCGCATTAAATCGGATAGTCATCGCAGTCAAAGGTTCATTATCGCTATATGCACGTCTAGTTTGGTCAACTCTTAGTAGCCTAAAGTTTCTTAAAATACGAGCTGGTGCGTGGAAATTAACTCTAGCTAAAAGGTCCGGTGAATCTATCTCTCCTAGGATGATTTTTTTCATGAACAAGATTTGCGCCGTTTCGCGGCGAGTAGCGAGAGACTCGAGTCCAAAAATTAAACACCGGGCATGATAACTAGGTCTCGCTGCTACGTTACGCCAGGGTGTGAACCGTAAGACCAAACGGGTGAATTTTTTCTGCACTGTCTCAATCTTGTTCGACCATAACGACGACGATGGGCACCAAACTAATGAGGAGTATTCTAAGATGGATCTGACTAGTGATTTGTAGAGTGCGACAATACAATGTGGGTCAGAGAATTATCTCGACTGCCTGCGTATAAATCCTAGCATTCTGTTCGCTCTATCAATAAATTCGTTATGGTGCACATGAAAGTCAAGTTTACGGTCAAGAGTAACTCCCAAGTCTTTTACTGCACTGTGTCGTTGTAATTGTGTACCGGGATGCAGTAGTTAAACACTATTGGACAATTAGAACGGTGAAACGACATGGACAAACATTTATCAACAGAAATTTGTAGGTCGTTGTTCAGACACCAGTCGGAAAAAGAGTCGATCGATGCTTGCAGGACAAGACAATCACCAAAACACCTCACAGAAAAAAAAGTCTAAGATCGTCCGCATACAATAAACATTCAGATTCCCTTACTACAGTAGTAACGTCATTGAAAAATAGAGAAAACAGCAAGGGTCCAAGGTTACTACCCTGCGGCACGCCTGAACAACTCGCGAATTCCCTAGATGTCATACAATCAACTTTGACGCGATATCGACGATTGGTGAGGTAAGATTCGAACCACTCCACTAAAGGGGTAGAGAATCCAAGACGAGCAAGCGATGATTCACCCGATCAAAGGCAGCTTTAAGGTCGGTATAGATGACATCCATCTGGGCTCCCGAAGCGAATGCAGCATGGTAGTGAGATACAAACTCCACCAAATTGGTGGTCAAACTGCGGCGAGGGAATAATCGACACTTATGATGAGCATTTTTGTAAGTTGTACGAGTTAACGAGTGTACCGCGGGACCGCCCTATGTATTTGGGAAATTTGTAAACATGGGATCTTCTTAAACTAATCAATCTATCTAAAAGTGTTTATAAGCTCGGGTTGTGTATTAAAATTATTTTCTTGAGCCTCTAACGTAGCATAATATGTCATAGCTGTATATCCTTGACATTGCGTAAGTTCCCTAAGATCTGTCGTAAAGTCCTATAATCGGTCAAATTGAACTAGTGAATTGATAAAAAATAAAAGAGCGCTAGAAAAAAGTAAGAATAGTCGCCAAATCATCCCCTTGTTCAGTTAGAGCATGTGTGCGTACGTGTAAAAATGATAGAGGCAACTGTCAAATCCAAGATCTTTGTATTTGCGCACAAAGATCTAAACATCAACCTGTATCCTATTTATAGTGCTATTGGATTTGGTACATGGAATCGGTGTATCAAAATGGGTTTGATAGAAGTTAACATGGCTCAACAAATTCAGAGAGCTAAAAAAAAAGTAAATAAAAGTCAATTTTCAATGTAGTATGCATGAACAAAAACTGACATGCTTTCAACGTGTTAACAAGCGTCGTTGAAACAGAAATAAGAAAAAAAAATCCTTTCAGATTCCGAGCGCGTTATCACACTAGAGACAATATTACTAATGTCATAAAACTCGCTGAAATCGATTTTGACAGCACCATTATTAGTATTGCATTTGGTAGATGGAATTGGCATTCGGCTGTCCTAATCGATTATAGTGAGCTTTGTGACTTATTTATTCTCTCTAGTGTAATAACGTGCAGGAAATCATAAATGGAATGTTTCATTTCTGATTGAACGAATAAAATTTTAGCTTCTGTCAAACGCGCTTTGACTTAACCAATTCCGATTCCATCTACAAAGTGTAATAGCACTTCATATGTGCAGTTTTATTTTCACAGCGCTATTTGCCAATACATGCCAGTGGGACTAGGAGATCAACTCGAACGACTTAACAATATTCTCGTCATAGGTTCAAGCCCCGAATTAACCGTCCTCCCATACGTAAGAATGACTATCCTGCTATGGGTGAATCAATAAGTCTCAAATCAATAAATCCCAGTAAATAAATCAATAAATGAACTGAAATCCAACTTCTATTCCGACACGTCCTCGTCGTGCAGAGTGGTAACATATCCCAGCTAGCAAAGCCGAAGGCCTTTGTATGGGAGCCATCGCGCTCATCAAGGCTCACTTAGTCGCGCGCATAAAGCAAAATGTGCGCGAAGGCGAAAAAACCCGAAAGCGCTTCGTGTGGCCCTCTCTCGTGTTTCTAGTTTTATTCTCTCTCGCATGTCATCACTCTCTCCCAGTTTTTCGGATTGAAATGAGAATTTACTCTCTTGATTTGGTTGCGGCAGTCTAGCTGCTTCACACTCTTTATTATCTTCTTTTTGCAGTTCCCACAAGAGGATTCACACATGTGTTCTCACATACTTACATACACACACACGGTGGTTGGAAGCCTGGCGCGGCTGTTTTCAATTTTGTCTTTTCTTCTTTCCGCTTCACACCGCGCTGGAGCCCGTGGTGGTTCGCGTGTTCAGCCTGCTTGGTTCAGGAAAGATGTCATCAGATTTGACGCGCCTCAACCGCGGTGTTGTATGAAGGCTGTTGATGAAAGTACACAATTAATAGACACACTTTGTTAAAAAAAATTACACTTGATTTGAAGATGTGACAAACTTACCTTTGTGCTCGAGGATCAATTGAACCTTGAACGCCTGTGCACACAGTGTCGCAATTTGAAGAGGTTTGGAGAACAGCTAGCGGTAGCAGCACACATCTGAAACATGTAAAGTGCAATGTTTTAATTAGAATAAATGTCACATAACACTAGAAACTTAGAAGACACTTAGAAAAGGACACTTACCGAAACAATTGGAAGATAACAATTTGTTCTCCGATAAAGCAGAAAGAACACCGCGGATGGCGCAGTATGGAAAGTGTTTCACGCAGGAAAAATAGTTCACGCAGCACACAAACACACACTCTCACGTCCACGGTTCAGAGCACACTGAAGTCGCTCTTTGGCTTGGATGGAAAAGAGCAAACACCCTGATGAGTGCGATGGAAGAAAATGACGTGTGTTCAACAGGGATGGGTAGAATCAAACACACGAAGTGTGCAGGAGAAATCTCTTCGTGTGGCAAGAGAGAATTGACTAACACCCTGATGAGTGAGAACGCAACAAACGTTGTGGAATGTAGAAACGGGATAGGAATAGTAAGCGAAGGCAGTTTGTGGACATGAGGGGGTTGAAACTGGGAGAAAAAAGCTTCGGTTGCTACTTGGGATGCCATCACTTATCCAAGCTTGAAAACGCACCAGGAGGGGGTGGGCATCCAGGAAAACAGGGTACCTGAACATTGGGGAGGGGCAACCCGACGCTAAACAAAACGGTCACGTGGGCGCGGGGCCAGTCACCCAGTCCCATGATTTAAATCGACTTTTTTTTTTTTGGCTCAACAACCGTTGTCGGTCAAGGCCTGCTTGTACCACTTGTAAGGGGTTGGCTTTCAATGACTTTTTGGATTACCCCCCATAGCAGGACAGTCAGTCCTGCGTATGGCGGCACGGTATAGTTGGGGCTTGAACCCATGACGGGCATGTTGTTAAGTCGTACAAGTTGACGACTGTACCATGAGACCGGCTTACCCATGATTTAAATCGACTACAGAAAGCCAAAGCAATTTTCTAAACGGACCTAACGATACCGACCCTACGCAATGCCCCCAGAGAACGATCTAAATGGGCTCATGGAACATACGCACTCTTAGCAAAGTCGGAGCCTTGAAACAACTTGATGACGCCTTAGCAACACTGAGCATGGACCTCGTAGCTCTACAAGAGATTCGGTGGCTAGAGAACGGTGTGCAGAACAGGCGTGGTAAGCATTGCTACGACATTTACTACAGCTGCCACGACCGCCACCGCGTGCTCGGAACGGGTTTCGCCGTAGGTCCCCGGTTGAAACCCGTAATCATGGATTTCAATCTATAAACCATAGGCTATGCACCCTGCGCATGCGAGGCAAATTCTTCAATATAAGCCTCATAAACGTTCACGCCCCTACCGAAGATAAAGAGGAAGAGGAGAAGGACCTTTTTTACGGCCGCCTCGCTAGAATCGTAGATGCGTGCCCCAGGCATGACCTCAAAATCATCCTGGAGGACTTCAACGCAAAAGTCGGTAGGGAGCCAATGTACCGCCAATACACTGGCTGTCACAGTCTGCATGAGCACAGTAACGATAATGGTAGTAGATTGGTCCAGTTCGCCGCAGCGAACAATCTGGTTGTAGGAAGTACCAAGATTGCGCGGAGGGACATCCACAAAATGACGTGGGCGCACCCGGATGGCGAATCCTTCAACCAGATCGACCACGTGTTAATAAGCCGCCGACGACAGTCGAGCCTGTTAAACGTCAGAACTTATCGAGGAGCCAATATCGGTTCCGATCACTACTTGGTTGGCCTAGTGATACGTTGTAGAATCGCCCGCCCCCGCGACAATGGGGGCGGAGAAAACACGCAGCCTCGGCTCAACACGGAGCTGTGGCAACACCAAATCTGGCTGGTTCGACGAAGAATGCAGACAAGTGACTGAACGTAAGAATACTGCATACCGAGCAATGCAGCAACGGCATAGAACGCGGGCATGCGCAGAGGAATATTCACGGCTCAGACGCGAAGAGAAACGAGTTCACCGCTCCAAGAAGCATGCTTTGGAAGAGCAAAACATGCGGGAACTCGAGCAAACCAGAGAGGCGTACGGACCGACACGAAAGTTTTACCAAGCGATAGCAGGTCACCGAAACAACGTTGTACCTAAGGTAACCTGCTGTCGCAACAAGGATGGAGATCTGGTCAGTAACCAGCCAGAGGTCCTCTCGCGGTGGGCTCAGTCTTTGATGAACTACTCAATGACCAGTTTAGCGAACAGCTAGAAGCGCCACTAGCTGATGGTGACATGCTACTGCCACCTAGCATAGAAGAAACACGAAAGGCTATCCGTCGGCTGAAAAATAACAAGGCACCCGGAACCGACGGAATTACAGCCGAACTGGTCAAGAATGGAGGTGCACGACTAGAAAACGAGATTCATCAAATTGTTACTGAGGTGTGGGATAGCGAATCGATGCCTTGTGATTGGAATCTCGGCATCATATACCCCATATACAAGAAGGGAGACAGGTTGGACTGCAACAACTACAGGGGTATCACGGTGTTGAATACCGCCTATAAAATATTCTCCCTGATCCTTCAGGATCGCCTTGTCCCGCACGTCGAAGAGATAGTCGGAAACTATCAAAGAGGATTCCGAAACGGAAAATCAACCACTGATCAGATCTTCACCATGCGGCAGATCTTGGAGAAGATGGCTGAATACAGACACGACACATACCATCTCTTCATTGACTTCAAAGCCGCATATGATAGCATAGCCAGGGTAAAACTGTATGACGCTATGAGCTCATTAGGAATCTCGGCCAAACTGATAAGGCTAGTTAGAATGACTATGACCAACGTCACATGCCAGGTGAGGGTGGATGGAAAACTCTCAGGACCTTTTGCTACCACCAAAGGTCTGCGCCAGGGGGACGGGCTTGCTTGTCTCCTATTCAACCTGGCACTAGAGAGAGCCATCCGTGACTCGAGGGTGGAGACTACGGGAACCATCTTCTACAAGTCAACCCAGATCCTGGCATACGCTAATGATATAGACATCATTGGTCTGCGGCTCTCCTATGTAGCAGAAGCCTACCAAGGGATCGAGCAGGCGGCAGAGAACCTCGGATTGCAGATAAACGAGGCAAAGACCAAACTGATGGTGGCATCATCAGCGGGCCCGCCAACAAATAATCAGAACGACTTAACAATATTCTCGTCATAGGTTCAAGCCCCGAATTAACCGTCCTCCCATACGTAAGAATGACTATCCTGCTATGGGTGAATCAATAAGTCTCAAATCAATAAATCCCAGTAAATAAATCAATAAATGAACTGAAATCCAACTTCTATTCCGACACGTCCTCGTCGTGCAGAGTGGTAACATATCCCAGCTAGCAAAGCCGAAGGCCTTTGTATGGGAGCCATCGCGCTCATCAAGGCTCACTTAGTCGCGCGCATAAAGCAAAATGTGCGCGAAGGCGAAAAAACCCGAAAGCGCTTCGTGTGGCCCTCTCTCGTGTTTCTAGTTTTATTCTCTCTCGCATGTCATCACTCTCTCCCAGTTTTTCGGATTGAAATGAGAATTTACTCTCTTGATTTGGTTGCGGCAGTCTAGCTGCTTCACACTCTTTATTATCTTCTTTTTGCAGTTCCCACAAGAGGATTCACACATGTGTTCTCACATACTTACATACACACACACGGTGGTTGGAAGCCTGGCGCGGCTGTTTTCAATTTTGTCTTTTCTTCTTTCCGCTTCACACCGCGCTGGAGCCCGTGGTGGTTCGCGTGTTCAGCCTGCTTGGTTCAGGAAAGATGTCATCAGATTTGACGCGCCTCAACCGCGGTGTTGTATGAAGGCTGTTGATGAAAGTACACAATTAATAGACACACTTTGTTAAAAAAAATTACACTTGATTTAAAGATGTGACAAACTTACCTTTGTGCTCGAGGATCAATTGAACCTTGAACGCCTGTGCACACAGTGTCGCAATTTGAAGAGGTTTGGAGAACAGCTAGCGGTAGCAGCACACATCTGAAACATGTAAAGTGCAATGTTTTAATTAGAATAAATGTCACATAACACTAGAAACTTAGAAGACACTTAGAAAAGGACACTTACCGAAACAATTGGATGATAACAATTTGTTCTCCGATAAAGCAGAAAGAACACCGCGGATGGCGCAGTATGGAAAGTGTTTCACGCAGGAAAAATAGTTCACGCAGCACACAAACACACACTCTCACGTCCACGGTTCAGAGCACACTGAAGTCGCTCTTTGGCTTGGATGGAAAAGAGCAAACACCCTGATGAGTGCGATGGAAGAAAATGACGTGTGTTCAACAGGGATGGGTAGAATCAAACACACGAAGTGTGCAGGAGAATTCTCTTCGTGTGGCAAGAGAGAATTGACTAACACCCTGATGAGTGAGAACGCAACAAACGTTGTGGAATGTAGAAACGGGATAGGAATAGTAAGCGAAGGCAGTTTGTGGACATGAGGGGGTTGAAACTGGGAGAAAAAAGCTTCGGTTGCTACTTGGGATGCCATCACTTATCCAAGCTTGAAAACCCACCAGGAGGGGGTGGGCATCCAGGAAAACAGGGTACCTGAACATTGGGGAGGGGCAACCCGACGCTAAACAAAACGGTCACGTGGGCGCGGGGCCAGTCACCCAGTCCCATGATTTAAATCGACTTTTTTTTTTTTGGCTCAACAACCGTTGTCGGTCAAGGCCTGCCTGTACCACTTGTAAGGGGTTGGCTTTCAATGACTTTTTGGATTACCCCCCATAGCAGGACAGTCAGTCCTGCGTATGGCGGCACGGTATAGTTGGGGCTTGAACCCATGACGGGCATGTTGTTAAGTCGTACAAGTTGACGACTGTACCATGAGACCGGCTTACCCATGATTTAAATCGACTACAGAAAGCCAAAGCAATTTTCTAAACGGACCTAACGATACCGACCCTACGCAATGCCCCCAGAGAACGATCTAAATGGGCTCATGGAACATACGCACTCTTAGCAAAGTCGGAGCCTTGAAACAACTTGATGACGCCTTAGCAACACTGAGCATGGACCTCGTAGCTCTACAAGAGATTCGGTGGCTAGAGAACGGTGTGCAGAACAGGCGTGGTAAGCATTGCTACGACATTTACTACAGCTGCCACGACCGCCACCGCGTGCTCGGAACGGGTTTCGCCGTAGGTCCCCGGTTGAAACCCGTAATCATGGATTTCAATCTATAAACCATAGGCTATGCACCCTGCGCATGCGAGGCAAATTCTTCAATATAAGCCTCATAAACGTTCACGCCCCTACCGAAGATAAAGAGGAAGAGGAGAAGGACCTTTTTTACGGCCGCCTCGCTAGAATCGTAGATGCGTGCCCCAGGCATGACCTCAAAATCATCCTGGAGGACTTCAACGCAAAAGTCGGTAGGGAGCCAATGTACCGCCAATACACTGGCTGTCACAGTCTGCATGAGCACAGTAACGATAATGGTAGTAGATTGGTCCAGTTCGCCGCAGCGAACAATCTGGTTGTAGGAAGTACCAAGTTTGCGCGGAGGGACATCCACAAAATGACGTGGGCGCACCCGGATGGCGAATCCTTCAACCAGATCGACCACGTGTTAATAAGCCGCCGACGACAGTCGAGCCTGTTAAACGTCAGAACTTATCGAGGAGCCAATATCGGTTCCGATCACTACTTGGTTGGCCTAGTGATACGTTGTAGAATCGCCCGCCCCCGCGACAATGGGGGCGGAGAAAACACGCAGCCTCGGCTCAACACGGAGCTGTGGCAACACCAAATCTGGCTGGTTCGACGAAGAATGCAGACAAGTGACTGAACGTAAGAATACTGCATACCGAGCAATGCAGCAACGGCATAGAACGCGGGCATGCGCAGAGGAATATTCACGGCTCAGACGCGAAGAGAAACGAGTTCACCGCTCCAAGAAGCATGCTTTGGAAGAGCAAAACATGCGGGAACTCGAGCAAACCAGAGAGGCGTACGGACCGACACGAAAGTTTTACCAAGCGATAGCAGGTCACCGAAACAACGTTGTACCTAAGGTAACCTGCTGTCGCAACAAGGATGGAGATCTGGTCAGTAACCAGCCAGAGGTCCTCTCGCGGTGGGCTCAGTCTTTGATGAACTACTCAATGACCAGTTTAGCGAACAGCTAGAAGCGCCACTAGCTGATGGTGACATGCTACTGCCACCTAGCATAGAAGAAACACGAAAGGCTATCCGTCGGCTGAAAAATAACAAGGCACCCGGAACCGACGGAATTACAGCCGAACTGGTCAAGAATGGAGGTGCACGACTAGAAAACGAGATTCATCAAATTGTTACTGAGGTGTGGGATAGCGAATCGATGCCTTGTGATTGGAATCTCGGCATCATATACCCCATATACAAGAAGGGAGACAGGTTGGACTGCAACAACTACAGGGGTATCACGGTGTTGAATACCGCCTATAAAATATTCTCCCTGATCCTTCAGGATCGCCTTGTCCCGCACGTCGAAGAGATAGTCGGAAACTATCAAAGAGGATTCCGAAACGGAAAATCAACCACTGATCAGATCTTCACCATGCGGCAGATCTTGGAGAAGATGGCTGAATACAGACACGACACATACCATCTCTTCATTGACTTCAAAGCCGCATATGATAGCATAGCCAGGGTAAAACTGTATGACGCTATGAGCTCATTAGGAATCTCGGCCAAACTGATAAGGCTAGTTAGAATGACTATGACCAACGTCACATGCCAGGTGAGGGTGGATGGAAAACTCTCAGGACCTTTTGCTACCACCAAAGGTCTGCGCCAGGGGGACGGGCTTGCTTGTCTCCTATTCAACCTGGCACTAGAGAGAGCCATCCGTGACTCGAGGGTGGAGACTACGGGAACCATCTTCTACAAGTCAACCCAGATCCTGGCATACGCTAATGATATAGACATCATTGGTCTGCGGCTCTCCTATGTAGCAGAAGCCTACCAAGGGATCGAGCAGGCGGCAGAGAACCTCGGATTGCAGATAAACGAGGCAAAGACCAAACTGATGGTGGCATCATCAGCGGGCCCGCCAACAAATAATCAGAACGACTTAACAATATTCTCGTCATAGGTTCAAGCCCCGAATTAACCGTCCTCCCATACGTAAGAATGACTATCCTGCTATGGGTGAATCAATAAGTCTCAAATCAATAAATCCCAGTAAATAAATCAATAAATGAACTGAAATCCAACTTCTATTCCGACACGTCCTCGTCGTGCAGAGTGGTAACATATCCCAGCTAGCAAAGCCGAAGGCCTTTGTATGGGAGCCATCGCGCTCATCAAGGCTCACTTAGTCGCGCGCATAAAGCAAAATGTGCGCGAAGGCGAAAAAACCCGAAAGCGCTTCGTGTGGCCCTCTCTCGTGTTTCTAGTTTTATTCTCTCTCGCATGTCATCACTCTCTCCCAGTTTTTCGGATTGAAATGAGAATTTACTCTCTTGATTTGGTTGCGGCAGTCTAGCTGCTTCACACTCTTTATTATCTTCTTTTTGCAGTTCCCACAAGAGGATTCACACATGTGTTCTCACATACTTACATACACACACACGGTGGTTGGAAGCCTGGCGCGGCTGTTTTCAATTTTGTCTTTTCTTCTTTCCGCTTCACACCGCGCTGGAGCCCGTGGTGGTTCGCGTGTTCAGCCTGCTTGGTTCAGGAAAGATGTCATCAGATTTGACGCGCCTCAACCGCGGTGTTGTATGAAGGCTGTTGATGAAAGTACACAATTAATAGACACACTTTGTTAAAAAAAATTACACTTGATTTAAAGATGTGACAAACTTACCTTTGTGCTCGAGGATCAATTGAACCTTGAACGCCTGTGCACACAGTGTCGCAATTTGAAGAGGTTTGGAGAACAGCTAGCGGTAGCAGCACACATCTGAAACATGTAAAGTGCAATGTTTTAATTAGAATAAATGTCACATAACACTAGAAACTTAGAAGACACTTAGAAAAGGACACTTACCGAAACAATTGGATGATAACAATTTGTTCTCCGATAAAGCAGAAAGAACACCGCGGATGGCGCAGTATGGAAAGTGTTTCACGCAGGAAAAATAGTTCACGCAGCACACAAACACACACTCTCACGTCCACGGTTCAGAGCACACTGAAGTCGCTCTTTGGCTTGGATGGAAAAGAGCAAACACCCTGATGAGTGCGATGGAAGAAAATGACGTGTGTTCAACAGGGATGGGTAGAATCAAACACACGAAGTGTGCAGGAGAATTCTCTTCGTGTGGCAAGAGAGAATTGACTAACACCCTGATGAGTGAGAACGCAACAAACGTTGTGGAATGTAGAAACGGGATAGGAATAGTAAGCGAAGGCAGTTTGTGGACATGAGGGGGTTGAAACTGGGAGAAAAAAGCTTCGGTTGCTACTTGGGATGCCATCACTTATCCAAGCTTGAAAACCCACCAGGAGGGGGTGGGCATCCAGGAAAACAGGGTACCTGAACATTGGGGAGGGGCAACCCGACGCTAAACAAAACGGTCACGTGGGCGCGGGGCCAGTCACCCAGTCCCATGATTTAAATCGACTTTTTTTTTTTGGCTCAACAACCGTTGTCGGTCAAGGCCTGCCTGTACCACTTGTAAGGGGTTGGCTTTCAATGACTTTTTGGATTACCCCCATAGCAGGACAGTCAGTCCTGCGTATGGCGGCACGGTATAGTTGGGGCTTGAACCCATGACGGGCATGTTGTTAAGTCGTACAAGTTGACGACTGTACCATGAGACCGGCTTACCCATGATTTAAATCGACTACAGAAAGCCAAAGCAATTTTCTAAACGGACCTAACGATACCGACCCTACGCAATGCCCCCAGAGAACGATCTAAATGGGCTCATGGAACATACGCACTCTTAGCAAAGTCGGAGCCTTGAAACAACTTGATGACGCCTTAGCAACACTGAGCATGGACCTCGTAGCTCTACAAGAGATTCGGTGGCTAGAGAACGGTGTGCAGAACAGGCGTGGTAAGCATTGCTACGACATTTACTACAGCTGCCACGACCGCCACCGCGTGCTCGGAACGGGTTTCGCCGTAGGTCCCCGGTTGAAACCCGTAATCATGGATTTCAATCTATAAACCATAGGCTATGCACCCTGCGCATGCGAGGCAAATTCTTCAATATAAGCCTCATAAACGTTCACGCCCCTACCGAAGATAAAGAGGAAGAGGAGAAGGACCTTTTTTACGGCCGCCTCGCTAGAATCGTAGATGCGTGCCCCAGGCATGACCTCAAAATCATCCTGGAGGACTTCAACGCAAAAGTCGGTAGGGAGCCAATGTACCGCCAATACACTGGCTGTCACAGTCTGCATGAGCACAGTAACGATAATGGTAGTAGATTGGTCCAGTTCGCCGCAGCGAACAATCTGGTTGTAGGAAGTACCAAGTTTGCGCGGAGGGACATCCACAAAATGACGTGGGCGCACCCGGATGGCGAATCCTTCAACCAGATCGACCACGTGTTAATAAGCCGCCGACGACAGTCGAGCCTGTTAAACGTCAGAACTTATCGAGGAGCCAATATCGGTTCCGATCACTACTTGGTTGGCCTAGTGATACGTTGTAGAATCGCCCGCCCCCGCGACAATGGGGGCGGAGAAAACACGCAGCCTCGGCTCAACACGGAGCTGTGGCAACACCAAATCTGGCTGGTTCGACGAAGAATGCAGACAAGTGACTGAACGTAAGAATACTGCATACCGAGCAATGCAGCAACGGCATAGAACGCGGGCATGCGCAGAGGAATATTCACGGCTCAGACGCGAAGAGAAACGAGTTCACCGCTCCAAGAAGCATGCTTTGGAAGAGCAAAACATGCGGGAACTCGAGCAAACCAGAGAGGCGTACGGACCGACACGAAAGTTTTACCAAGCGATAGCAGGTCACCGAAACAACGTTGTACCTAAGGTAACCTGCTGTCGCAACAAGGATGGAGATCTGGTCAGTAACCAGCCAGAGGTCCTCTCGCGGTGGGCTCAGTCTTTGATGAACTACTCAATGACCAGTTTAGCGAACAGCTAGAAGCGCCACTAGCTGATGGTGACATGCTACTGCCACCTAGCATAGAAGAAACACGAAAGGCTATCCGTCGGCTGAAAAATAACAAGGCACCCGGAACCGACGGAATTACAGCCGAACTGGTCAAGAATGGAGGTGCACGACTAGAAAACGAGATTCATCAAATTGTTACTGAGGTGTGGGATAGCGAATCGATGCCTTGTGATTGGAATCTCGGCATCATATACCCCATATACAAGAAGGGAGACAGGTTGGACTGCAACAACTACAGGGGTATCACGGTGTTGAATACCGCCTATAAAATATTCTCCCTGATCCTTCAGGATCGCCTTGTCCCGCACGTCGAAGAGATAGTCGGAAACTATCAAAGAGGATTCCGAAACGGAAAATCAACCACTGATCAGATCTTCACCATGCGGCAGATCTTGGAGAAGATGGCTGAATACAGACACGACACATACCATCTCTTCATTGACTTCAAAGCCGCATATGATAGCATAGCCAGGGTAAAACTGTATGACGCTATGAGCTCATTAGGAATCTCGGCCAAACTGATAAGGCTAGTTAGAATGACTATGACCAACGTCACATGCCAGGTGAGGGTGGATGGAAAACTCTCAGGACCTTTTGCTACCACCAAAGGTCTGCGCCAGGGGGACGGGCTTGCTTGTCTCCTATTCAACCTGGCACTAGAGAGAGCCATCCGTGACTCGAGGGTGGAGACTACGGGAACCATCTTCTACAAGTCAACCCAGATCCTGGCATACGCTAATGATATAGACATCATTGGTCTGCGGCTCTCCTATGTAGCAGAAGCCTACCAAGGGATCGAGCAGGCGGCAGAGAACCTCGGATTGCAGATAAACGAGGCAAAGACCAAACTGATGGTGGCATCATCAGCGGGCCCGCCAACAAATAATCAGAATCTACGTAGGCGTGACGTGCAGATAGGTGAACGCACTTTTGAAGTCGTCCCACAATTCACCTATCTGGGATCAAAGGTCAGCAACGACAATAGCATGGAAGCTGAGTTGCGCGCAAGGACGCTGGCTGCCAACCGGTCATTCTAAAGCCTGAAAACGTAGTTCAACTCAAAGAACCTGTCGCGACGGACGAAGCTGGGACTATATAGTACCTATATAGTACCAGTACTCACATACGCCTCTGAGACATGGACACTGTCCAAATCTGACGAAACCCTCTTAGCCGCGTTCGAGAGGAAGATGCTCAGAAGGATACTTGGCCCCGTATGTGTGGAAGGACAATGGAGGAGCCGCTATAATGACGAGCTATACGAGATGTACGGCGACCTCACTGTCGTACAGCGTATAAAGCTCGCCAGGCTCCGGTGGGCTGGCCATGTTATACGCATGGAAACGGACGACCCAGCCCGTAAAGTCTTTTTAGGCCGTCCACAAGGACAGAGGAGGCGTGGTAGGCCCAAATTGAGGTGGCAAGATAGCGTTGAGGCGTATGCCATTAAGGCCGGGATAACGGACTGGCAGACGAAGGCGCGAGACCGTGAGCAGTTTCGGACACTCTTGAGGCAGGCCAAGACCGCAAAGCGGTTGTAAGGCCGGATAAGTAAATTATTAAGAACTTAAAGCCAAGCCACTAGTGGTTCACACAGGTTATGACCGACAACTGTTATTGTGTCTTAGAAAAGATACGCCAATTTGCGAATTTCTGACGGTGCATGCTGTACCAACAAATCGATGGTTTTGTTCCATCGATGGCACAGTTAGACAAAAATCAGGTGCGGTTTGATGCGTTTTCCTGAGGAATGATAAATATGTCGAGCATATTAAGAAAGTTTTTTAAACTGCTTTCCACTCATAGTGTCAGGGTGGGGAATTTAATCGTGTGTTTACTTTAGCTCTCTATAACCATTCGAATCTGAGCCACTGGATTCCCGCAAGTGATCGAAACCCATCGCACACTCAACTCCTAATAATTTTGACAAGAGTTCAATGGGTTCGCTACTGGCGCATGGAATGTGTAAACAGGGCGTTAATGAGATATCACTGTATTAATGCTCTTCTTTGTATTTTCCGTTAAGTAAGGATGGACATTAGTGTATGTTTATTGTTGTTGTTATCATTGATGATTTTTTTTCTTTCTTTTTTTTCAAAATTTATATACTCTTAGGAGACGACGAAGCGGAAGAAATAAACTTCAACAATTATATTCAGCAGCGCCGTCGTCAACGAGCTGAAAAACACGAAAAACAATTCAACAAATAATTGTAAAAATTTATGTGTAATAAATTTCAATTCCCCGTGCAAAAATCCATTTTAACCATATTATACACTTTTAGATGTTTTGTAAAGCCTTCGATATCACCTATGTACCGGCAATCGTCTTTTATAGGTTCCTCGTGATGAATGTAATTTAATTGAAAGCTCGAAGCTCTTTTCGTATCCATATTGCTGTAAGTTAGTGCGGTGTTGTTCGTTATTTTATCATTATTACCAATGACCTGTACACATAGTTTCCTCCTGGTGGTTGGATCCATTACAAGTGATTGAAATAGACGTAAAACGTCAGTTTTTGACAATTTCACAATTTCTTGTACTTCTAAGCTGTTTCTATTGAATATATACTCTTCTGTTGTGATTTCACCCCAATGGCGGGAGGCTTCATTTTTCAGATCAGTATCTACGACTTGTTTCCTATGCTTAAGAGATGTTTTCACTAGCTCAAAGTCAATGTCTGTCATTTCATCCAATAGTTCTAAAAAGTGTTGATTAAATTTTTCAATCCTTTCGTCTATGTATTGATAATTAAATTTGTTTTCCTGTGAGTGAATAGTAAAAGATATTCCCAATATTCCAGCATTATCGCGCAGTGTAGTCGACACATCGTATCCCAGTTGCTCCTTCGTACGTAACATGTCAAATAATGGTTCCTCTAATAACGAAACTAGCAGCTCTAAACATGCATGCAGCAACGGAGTGACAGGCCCCGCTTGGTAGAAAGTCGTAGTTACAGTATTAATATCACTTTCTCGAAAATTGGAAACTCGTATATAATTATCCCCAATAGGTATTTCACGTGCTTTCGATTCAACGGTTTTGGTCTGTAAGAAAAAAGGAGGCAATAATTTATACTGCGCTTGGCAGAAGGTATAGAGTTTCCCAAGTCAATTTCGATTGTAAAATTGGTTTTGAACCGCGTCCAAATGTTATTCCTCGTCACTCTGATGTTTCATTTCCTCTGATTTTGATAATACAGAATTCCAAGTCACTTTCAAGTGTGCACATTATTATTCACCACCTTTCAACAGCTGTCAAATGGTGCATTCGCATAATAATAAAATTTCACTACTTACACATGATTTAAAATCTCAATCCAAATTGAGACTCGTTGAAATCATGTGAAAGAAATGAAACATTATTAAGATGCTAATACAACATTTGACAGCTGTTGAAAACATCTAGCAATCAATAAAGCATGCTGAAGACATTGAAAATTGAATTGAAAACCCCCGATTTTTTCATTTTATTCCGCATGATTTTAAACACTTCAACTGTTAACAGGTTTCGAATGCGAAACCCCGTTGAAAAAACGATGGAAGCAGTCCATCGAAATGTTGAAAATCATGCTGAAGAAATTAGAAATTGTTTTGCCGAAAATTAAATGTCAAATCGATGTGAAATAACATTTTTCACGCGGTGAAAAACAATGATTACATTCGAAACTTGATTGATTACGTGGAAACCCTGTAATAAATCTAAATTAACTTACATCTCCAATCGGCGATCCATTAAGGTTGCTCAAGACTTTATCTATCACTTGTTTAGCCGTTTCTTTCTCAACATTACCCTGTATTAGCGCTTGAATTTTGAAGTTATTGAAGAAATCTTGCCCAAACTGACGTACATCATTGATCGTAAATTTTTTAAGATACTCAAATTTTTCCCACGTTGACCAATGATTTAATTGGACAAGCTTTAAACGAACATCTCTGTAAAGACAGATAAACATTTAGTTGATTTAATTGGCAGTTTTTATGTATACCATGTAACACTTACCTGTTCAGCTTATTAGGTTTCATCAATTCGTTATAGTATATTTTTTCTAGTTTATCTTTGATCACATCAAAAATACTCTCTTTAAATATTTCTGTAAATCGTCCCATTGAAGCAGATATTTCGTCTGCTATGATAGGTAATTTTTCATTGTATCCATCAATCTTTAACACAAGTCCTTTCTCTGCCGAGTATAGTTCATAATTCAATCCCGCCACTTCGGCTGGATAGAGTTCTTCTGCTATTTGATATTTAATGATTGAGGCAAACAATCCAGCCAAAGCGGAACTGGTAATAGCGAGAAACATCGATAAGTGGTAAGTAAGTTGAAGAAAGCATTAAACCATATATGCCGAGTGTTTGTTATTAGATATTTATCATTACCTGCTAGGATTATTGAATGGTAGCGGAGAAATTATGTAAAAATACATTAGGGCTAAAGGAAGCCGGAATTTATTATCTTGGCGGAACCATAGTTCACATAAATCGTTTTCGAAAATTTTTTCTGGGTGAGGTGGAACCTAAATAGATTTAAAGTTAAAATGATACAGGGTTTCCAAGTCATTTTCGAACGTAAACTTTGTTATTCACCGCGTGCAAGATGTTAATCCACATCAATCTGATATTTCATTTCCATCATGATTTTTAATTTCTTCACCATGATTTTCAACACATCCAAGCTGGTTTGAGTTTTACCACTTTTCTTTGTGATGTTTAAAATCATGTGTAAAAACTGAAATTTCATTATGAAGCAAATACATCATTTGACAGCAGTTAAAACATCTTGGAGGCGGTGAATAACTATGTATATATTCGAAACTTGGAAAACCCTGTAATGATACAGGGTTTTCCAAGTCAGGTTCGAATGTAAACATTGTTATTTACCACATGCAAAATGTTGTTCCACATCGATCTGGCATTTCATTTCCATCATAATAATTTTTAAAATCTACAGCATGATTTTCAACACGCCTCAAACGGGATTTAGTTTGAAAGCTGTTGTTATGTGTTGAAAATCATGTGTTGAAACTGAAATTTCATTTGGAAACAAATAAACAAATTGACAGCTGTTGAAAAACATTTTGGATGCGGTAAATAACTATGTTTACATTAGAAACTGACTTGAAAAACGCTGTAAGGAATTTAATATTCGTATGTTGAAACCTACCTCTAAATTTTCTTTTGCATCCGCTAATATCGTAAAATTGGTCGAAATATATTGGTTTTTTTCTTGAATTTGTATTTCTGGTATTGGTTCCGCCAATTCCCATAAACGTTGCCATTCTTTTGGAACATCTACAATATTAAGTGACGATTATGAAATTGCTTAATTTGATGTTTTTTTATGTTTTAAATTTACCTAATTCGAAATATTCCGTTCCAAACCAAGCCTCAGTACGATTGTAAGTAACATTTCTATAAGGTTTTGTAGAAGATATCATCAGATTAAACAGTGGCTTGTTAAGGTCGTTGATAACCGTCCATATCTCGTTCGGGTCGTATTTGAAATATAATTCTGAGCCAGTGATAATATGTTCAGAAGGATAATAACGCATGTTGACTACTAATTCTTCCACATTATCACTAGCTTCTTTTTCTTTACGGTATCGAAAAGATGTTGCTTCCAATTCTTGCAGTTCTTTGTAAATCCATTCAAGAGGTCCTTCGCGCTTTAACAATCGTACAAACGAGTATACAGCTTTTAAAATTTGCTCGACATTTTCTAGCCCACGATCGGTCATAGTAATGGATACTCCGAACAGCGTGTAAAGCGAATTTTTTTCAAACCCAAAATTTGCTCCAGTTTGTACATCTAGGGCCAATGAACTGAAGGAAAATATGAGAAAGAAGTAATTACACAACTTTCTATTTGAATTATTCACGATTTTTTTGCCAACTTACTGCTTACGTAGATAACTCGTTAAACTATTTTTACCCTCATAGCCCATAATATAGGAAATGTAATCAATTGGTTTCACGCGGTAATCCTTGAATATATAATAGTAGATAAAGTTAAAAAAAAACAATGTATACAGCATGTTCCAGAGACACGGGGTTTATGCGTTCCCGAGGAATTTGCGTTTGTAGAATTCCACGTTTTTTTTTTGCCTAAAATACATTTGGTTACTAAGTATTTTTCATGAAATTCAGTACTTTAATACCCGTTATCATTAATTTAATACGTTTTGTGCAGAAAATTCTGGTCTCGCTTTTACATTGATCAATTGTTTTATTAAAAATACATTTTATACTGCATTGGACAATTCTTGAAATAAATTGCACTGATTTGTCATGTTACGTGTCAAAATTAGAAAACCGCGGAACTCCGAATCTGCGCAAGTCGAGAAACGCGTGACTTGGGAACTGTAGCCGGTATTGCGAAAGAAATGGTAAAAAAATAAAAGTCGTTAAAAAAGTCAAAATAGTCGTTAAAAATTGCTCAAATTTGACATCGCGAACGCACTGAGTTCATTTGTTAATTTAATGTTAATTTTAACGGTCCTATGCTGTCATTAAACAAACGATCCTCAAGAACGTATACGATACAAATTAACAGTCGTTTAATTATTCTGCTCGAATTTTTTCCATGTATTTGGCTGTATGCGATATCGAGCAGTCGTTAACTATTTTAACGATCGTTTATTTAAACAGGAATGAACAACAAATGAGCTCGGTTAAACCAAAATAAACTTTAAACGACTGTGAAAATGGGTTCATTTATTATTAATGCCGGCTTGTATTTTATAAATCCTGTCCATTACCGAGATACGCGGTTATCTAAATTTAAATGATCGAATGTCAAATCAGTAAAATTTGCTTCAAGAACTGTCCAATGCAGTATAAATTACATTTTTACAAACTACAGGCGTCCCCCGAGTTACGACCCCCTCGAGTTACGACGATTCGCAGATACGATGATTTATATGTATTATATTTATAGATTATATATAGTGGCCGGCAAAATGCTCACTACCTACAATTTTACATTTCTTCCGTGTAATTGTACTGATTATTTTAAACATTGTTCATGGCATGCTGAAGAATGGGTAGTACCATAACATGACAAAAATGAGAAGTTTGCTTCAAGAAAAAAAATTTTTATAAAATTTTTAAAATACAAATCACTGTGCCAAAATAAAGTGCCCACTTCATTCATTCTATAGAAACTATTTTCCTGAACAAATAAAACACCAAACATAGAATTTATATGCGTTCCACTTACATTCTTTACATGTTCGAGGATCTTTGGCGTGTTTTTTTTTTAAGGTTTATCTAGTTCTGGACCTAGTTTTTGCATCTGGTTCCCAAAGATGTGATTCAAAGATGTATCCCAAAGTATTGATCAATGATGTTAAAATAGGTATCAGCCATAGTTCTAAAGATAAACATCTCGTAGCTATCACATTGCCATTTTCTTAATTTACTGTCCGTTAGATGTGGCGTCCTTCAAATTCCTCGCCCGATCTACAGCAAGACTAACAAAGCCAATTAGCTTCGATATGATCAAGAACATGCAGATACAGGTATTCTCCGATATACGCTATTAATGCGGACCGGGGGCAATAGCGTATCTCGAATATTAGCGTAAGTCGAATTTCGAGGTTTTCAGTAAAATTATAGCTAATTTTCGTAAAATTTTGCTCTTTTTGCTTCAGATTAAATTAGTTAATTAATCTGATTTCGACCGAAAATTACAATTTTGTACCTTTAAAAATGGTTTTTAAATTTCGACAAAAAGGGAATTTATTTTTCATTTGACATTTGATGGTTTAAATCAGTACAATTTGCTCGAAGAACTGTCAAATTGAGAAATAAGCGTGTAGCGAAATGGCGTAGATCGAGTATGGCGTATATCGGGGAATACCTTTACATCGTTAGATTGTTGGAAAACTGATATTTGGACAGATGAGTCCAAATTAGAACTTATGTTCAAAAAATATCTAGATACGATCCATAAAACCAATATGTACTCTTTAATGGCTCCTATCGAGATTTCGTGTGCTAATTTTGATGCAAATGTGGTGAAAATGACGTGTTGAGGAAAAAATATATCTTAAAGCTCTGAAATACTCTTAGGAAAATCCAGAAAAAGGGCCCTTTCCGTTTTAAGTTCGTTGGCTGAAATTTCAGCCTGTTAGCTGTTTTCATTGTATAGCAGTTTTTGGGCAGCTATCTAAGTGGGTATAATATACAGGTGCTATTTAGAATGCTTATTTATATCGCTTCTGTTTCTGAACGAAGATTTTAAGAGTGTTTTATGTATTCGTCAAGCTCTCCTTCGTCAAGTTTTGACCTTTACCCCATTTAACCTTTACCCAAACATCGCGTGCCGCATTAAAGGCCCTTGAGTTCATAGGCTCGCGGGTCATAGTTTGGAGACCCTTGATCTAGGCTGAAAATTGCTGGCTAGTTTTATGTGATTTTATAAGGAATGATTTTAAGATTTCAGCATCCTATTGTCAAACTCCTAACAAAAAGTTAACTAGAATCGTGGAGCGTCCCAATATCAGAATTTTCTCGAACCGTAATGAATACAAGATAAAAGTGTACAACAGTACTAAATAAAACCAAAACTACCGGATAATCAAATGTATTTTAGCTGAAAAACGCGAAATTAGACTTACGCGAAAATTCGAGTTAGGTCGCGGGGCCATAGGCATTCTCAACGCTCATTTTCTCAAGCACTCATGAGTGCTTTTGAGAAACCTTCGTTCTCAACGTTTATTGAATTGGCACAAAATCAATTTGAGAATCTTTTTAGAATCTTAGAGAAAGTTGACGATGCAGCGATCAGCTATTTGAAATACGAGCAATTGTGCTATTCGTTTATCGGCAATTACAGTGGAGCGCCGTTTATCTGGATATCTTTCATCCGACTGTCCGTTTGTCCTTGCTGTTGAGATATTACAGTTCAATACAAAGGTGACTTTGCGTTCTGAGAAGGATGTTTGAAAAAAAAAGGTTATCAGAGCACAATTTCATAACTACAAACACTATAATTCATTTCAAATTAGAAATATTCTCATTAGAAAAACATAAAGTTTATAAAAACTGGATAATTTTTATCAAAACATAAGATAAATTCGATAAAAATCAGGAATATGTAATAAAATATATTCTTTGACTTATTATCCGTGTTATTCGCATAATACATTCGCGGCGAGGTCTCGATAAGCCCGGATAAGCGGCGCTCCATTGTACGTTTCAATTGTTTTCAATGTTCATAATTGAAAATATTTAAAAATATGCGATCAAAAACGTATCTTCTATTTTAAGTTCCAAATAAATCATGATTGGCTATATCAGTTTCTCGGAGTGAGAGGTACTAACGACGGCCGCGGACTCATGTTAGAGAACAAGTTTTGAGTGCTTTAGAAGGCTCCATGGCACCGCGGCCTTACGCGGATTGCGCAGGAACGCTTAAACCGCGTATCTCGAGAGCAGATTGACATTACTTACTTTTATGCTAGGTGGTAAACACCACGTTATGTCTAGTTGACACACATCTGAGACTGGTTTCACAATCAAAAGTTTTCTGTAGAATTCATCCCGAAAAGCATTTTTTTCGTTATAAAATGCTGACAAGTTATTAGCCGGTAGTTGGTTGGAAGGTATGCTTGAAAAATATTTCACAGTTAGGGATTCGAGCTCGTCTAGGCTCATGCGCGCTTGTACAGCAAAGTGCATACGATGAGCTGAATAGTGTTGCCTTTGAAATTTATGGAGCTCCTTATACAACTCGTCATCCGATATGTTATTTTTTAAAGTTTTTAAATTTCCCCAAGAAAATAAACTTATTGGATGATCATCATTACCGAGTGATGCTATCAATTGTTCACGAGCCGGAGTAAAACGATTCTTGTTTGTTTGAAACTCGCTTTCAACGGCATCACGTTCACGGCAAACGGAATCGCGAAGCATTAACGGTTCAGTAAATAAACTGGCAAAACGATCCAAAGCACCATCTAAATGCGCTTCATCTATTTCAAAATAAAAAGTGGTTTCTTCCAAATCTGTTACTGCATTGTCAAAACCACCGCATTTCTGAAAAAAACAAGATTAGAAAGAATTGTTACATACTAACAGATATTTGGAAGAACACTGAAATTTATAACTTTTGCAAAACTTACACTGATAAAGGAATCGTATTCATTTTCCCGCGGGTACTTTTTGCTTCCCATAAAAATCATGTGTTCTAAAAAATGCGCTAGGCCTTGTACGTGGCGCGGATCGCTGAACGAACCTACTCCTACACAAAGGGCAGCAGCAGCTAATTTTTCACCTTCATGTTCACTCGTTATCAAAGAGTCATTAACACTACTGTCACTATCGTCATCCGAGTCGCAATAGACTTTCACTTTATTATCCAACCGTTCGTTATCCTCAGATCCTTTTGAATCTTCATCATCAGATGAAGTACTGCTCGTAGTTTGTTCGAAATTTTCGTAGTTTTTAGACCGTGAAACCATTACATCAGTTGAATCTGCTATTAAAAGGGCATGCAGCCCATTCGGCAATAGTATAGACCTGTAAAATTAGCATCAAATATAAAAGAATCATTTTATTGACTTGTGTGAAGTGAATTTAGACACAAAAAACAAAGATACCGAAAACGAACCAAATTCATATTCTAAAAACAATTCAAGCATGTTTCAAACTGTTAAATGTAGGTTTGTGTATGTATGCATGCGCCAATCGGTATTGTGAAGTCGGATCGATAACTTCGTCATTCTCATTCCTATGCAGGAGTAAGAAGTGGGACATATCATCATTGAGGAAAATGATTGTTACCAGAAAGAACTAATATTTTTTTATGATTCTGTTTTCAAACGACACCTGTTTGTATAGATTGCACAATCCTAACTTGTATAAAAAATAGTCGATCATGCAAATTCTTTTTTTCATACAAAATTTTGCTACCAACTTTTGCAACAAGCTGTAGTGAAGAAACAGTGATAGTCAAGTTTAATTCGTTACAGGGCATTTATTAATAAATGTTTAACACTCGATCGTTTTCAAAGGAACACCCCCAATGACACTCTCGCATAAAAAATATTCTTGGCTGATATATTCTGCAACCAGAAACCGCGTGTATTGTTTTGTTTTATTCAGAAAGAATGGTAGCGTGTATTGTTACTGTAATTAAAACTATATTCATTGTTAGCGCCTACACGCACGGTCCAAAACAGCCGAAGTCATACGAAATCATGAAAAAGTCTGCGCCCTTTTGTTCCGGCGTCCTCGTGAAATTTACCTAGCCTAGCCGAATAGTTGTGTTCGATAAACATGTGTGCGTATCAGGTAGCTGCATTTTTACTGCTTACCTGCCGTATGTCGCTGTGATACCGAGCGAGACGCATAGACAACGCGTCTATAGTATATGTCTAGCCGTGGGGAAACTTTTCTGTGTCGCTTTTGCCTTGTCCTTGCCTTTGGATCGAATCGTATGCCATCTGCTTTGCCTTCGGGCGTGGGCAGGACCGTGGACGCCGTCTGTTCGCAGACATTTAGACCACCTTGTCAGGACAAGCAAGGATATCCCAAAATAAAACTAAAGCCTTGCGCGTACCTAAACAGCAAGCTGTTTCGCAAAAAAGGATACCAGCTCGTTGATAGTGAGTCATTCCCAACCAGAGGGACCAGAAGTACTGATTTATCTGTATTCCTCATGAATTTTTGTCTGTATTCTGTATTCCTCATGATTAGACCAGAACCAGGAGTTCATCACTGATAACTAAAACCCGTGTCTTTTCTTCATGAGATGCGATGAAATTGGAAGGGAAGGTAAAATTGTACATGGGTGTAGCATATCTGCTATACAGAACTGATTATAGCACACACTATCAGCTAGTGTTGGCCGTTCCGGTCCGAACCTAGTAAAAAAGTTCCGTTCTTTATGTAGGCCGTTCCGTTCCGATCCTTTATACAAAATCGTTCCGTTCCGTTCATTCCGTTCCGTTCATTCCGTTCATTCCGTTCATTCCGTTCCGTTCCGTTCCGTTCATTCCGTTCCGTTCCGTTCCGTTCATTCCGTTCCGTTCCGTTCATTCCGTTCCGTTCCGTTCATTTCGGTCTTTCCGTTCTTTCCGTTCATTCCGTTCCGTTCAATTCGTTCTTTCCGTTCACTCCGGTCTTTGCCGCTTCAATATTGTTAGCAAGGTGCTATCGTTCGTGCGTTCCGTTCTTTGAAAAAACCGGCTTTGGCCGGCTGTTGCTTGCTGCATGCAAGATACTTGTTCACTCTTTCTCGCACACAGTATGTGTTGCCTGTGCACTCTCCCATGCTCACAGGAATATTCATCGCACTTCGTCGCGTATCGTTTATAAAAATCGTGATAAGCGAAACCAAAAATGGTGTTGCATTTGGTATTATGGTGCAATTTGTAACATCTATTATACTTTTTGTTATAATTTAGCTTATCTTAACTAGACAAATAATTATTATAAAATTTAAATCTGTACTCATATGGCAGAACTGGTTGGAAAAAATGTATTATAATATGTGAGTATGAACAACGAAGAATAAAATGTATTTATTTTTTATGCCACGATATCCACTTGATCCATGATTCCAATATTTAGCCATTCGATTCGAAGCATTCTGTTCCATTCGACAACCGTTTGAGTGCCGTGATGTTGTAAACGATTTATGTAAAAAAAAAACTATTTGTTTTAAGTAGTAAGTGAAATTCAAATAATTAGTCAATCTCGTGATACAATCGTCAACTCGGACCACTCAATAACTTCGGCATGGGTAAAATCCTCGAATGGATCGTGCCCCCATACGCTGGGATGATTATCCTGCTATGGGCATTTAAGTTACTGATTGCCAAGCCTATCAGTGGTACAGGAAGGTTTTGATCGAAAATGGTCGTCGCATCTAAAAAGTTAAAAAATGCTAGATAATAAATGCATGCTTTGTATTAGCACAGCTGGTACAGCTTACTGGACATAGATTGAACCCATCTAGATTTGGTGTCAGATATGATTTCAGATTGAAGAAACGCCTTTTTATATCCTGTAACAATTAACAACCCCCCCCCCCCCCCCCCCGGATGACAGTTTGGCTTCTAAGCTCTGGGTCGGTACTTTTGCACCCCAGGTTCACGTTCCGTTCTTTTTGAAAAATGAACTAGTTCCGTTCCGTTCCTTTTTTTTAACGAAATTCCCAACACTACTATCAGCTATAGACACATTGTAACACACTTCGGGAAACCAAATCACTCCATTGCAACACATTCATTATAACACATCAAAACAAATCTAGCACACCATAGCAATACACCCAGACCATACCGTTCGTAGAAAAAACAATTGAGACACATTTATCGAAAACAACCGAAACGCGCAGCATAAGCAATTCAATCGTTACCGCAGCAAAGCAGACAAACTGAGAATGCATAGCAAAAACTCTAAAAACGCAACGTATGCAAAGACCGGCTAACGGACCCGTTCCTTGGCTAGAACAATTGAAACTTTCCAGAACATTTTTAAAAACACTAAAAGCGCAGCATAGGCACAAAATGACCTACACATCACTCCGATACAATTGTGGTAGGTTCGGCCGCGCTTCTCAAACCGTTTCGGAGAGTCAATGCGCGGAGGGCAGTGAAAGGGGAGTGGAACGAGGAAGGGGATCGTACGGAACGCGACACCAAAATGTATACACATTCGTCGCGTATCGGTTGCGTCAACCCGTTCACACTTACGCTGAGTTCGAAAAGAAGCACTTGCTACGTCAGTGGAATCGCGGACTGGATCGACCTTGCGCGTCGAGTTGATGGCCGAGGCGGAATCGGACACCGTTGGAGAAGTTGGGTGGAACTAGTGCAAACATGCACTTTACTTCGATGAGGGTAATGCTGATCGGTCAACTGACTGAAGAGCTGATAAACAAAATTGGTTATCAAATTGGCCAGAGCCTACGGCGGAATCTGCAAATTGGTGAGATGCACCAGAACACGAGTGATCTACGTGTCTGTGGAAGGTGAACTGACTTCGCCATCGATTTGAGCTTTATTTATAACAGAGATGGTGTGAAATTTGTGATACATTTGGCAATCAGATGTTTGTCAAATGTGAACTTTCGTTTGGTTTTCCGGGTTTAGGTTTTTTAACAGTGGTTTCTCAAATTATACCTAGCGTGTTTGTGTTTTATCAACTATCCGTGCATTGTGGATGTAGCAAACGTTTTCCTGTTTATGCCTGGGGTTTTACGGAAGTTAAATTGTTTATCTGTGGAGTGTTTTCCTTATTTATGTTTTGGGGTAAAACACGAGAACATTTACGCTTCTAGTGTTCAATGTCTTTTTACCTGGCTGTTGGTAATGCTATGTTTAATTTGACCTACTGTTAGCAGTAAATCTGCCACACAATGTATAAATGGCACCTCAATCCAATAACCTTTAATTAGGACAAAAACACATTCCAAAACCAAATGTACCAAACCCATAACACCTATTGAGTATAAATAAAATCAATTCCGATCGCGGCAGAACAGATGCATTCGGACTGTCAAGATAGGACGTTACGCTGCCTAAAAACTTCGCCTTCCAACTTATTTCAAGAGTTTAGCTATGTCCCCCTTCCCAAGGTAAGGCCAACGTGTCCAGTAAGGGAACCCCCTTCTGGGTTTCTATGATCGCCTGGACGATGATCAAGTGTTGAGAAGTCCGCTTCGAACAAAGTATTATTCTACGTCGATACATGTCAGCAAAACACTGACCTACCGCGATGGTACGCGTTGATCAGTTGAACCGTATGTACGTTCATCAGATTACATGGCGACCGTAACTATCTGAACTATCTAAACACCACTAAACGCGAACTATCCGTGACTATCTGAGCTGAATAAAAAAAAGGGGTTGTAATTATACCCGATTTGTCCTACAAATCCTACAAACTCAAACGTAGGTTTTTATGGCTATTGTTGTGTTAAACTCACAAATTGATCAAAATAATCGCAATATCAATCGAAATAGCTGCTGACAGTAGATACGATTAAATCGCATTCGATTTAGCACTACCACTACGACTCGTCCTAAGCGGCCACGGGAAACCCCCAAAAAGAAGAATCGCCACCGCTCAAGAAGGAAATGTGCCTCTCAATCCTTCGTTGGCTTAGAATCCTCAGTACAATTTTCAGATTGACACTTCAGAAAAGCCTCATTCTCGAGACCGCCATCAACCAAATCAGATGCATCTTATTTAAATAAAAAAAGATGTGTTTTCTCGTGTAGATTCGTGTAGCACCCCCCACCCCACCTCCTTCCTCCCTACCCCTCCGCTAAATACTTTAAAACATACTAAAAACTACCGATACAAATTGAAACTCCTACCGAAAACTACCGTTCAAATTTTGAGGCTCCTACCAAAAACCGCAAAAAAAAACATGGCCACACTGTTCCCAACCCACATATACAATGCTGTTAAGATTGAAATATCTTGAAAGGATTTTGCATTGAGATGTACGAGGATGGAAACTGTGATAAATGTGTGATATACAACACGGGAAGGCATATGATCGTTGACTGTGGTAAACACAGAAATGAGGAAATTGGTAGAGATGATCTCGAGAAAAAATGGAAAGAAAAGTTAGGAAAAATTTTCATAAAATAGCGGAATTTATAAAATAATTAATACAGAATCTTGAAAATATAGACAATAAGATGAATGAACTCATAGTGCTATGCGGACACTAACATCCCAAAAGCTGTTTCTGATAAGAAAAAAGTAAATTTAGGAGGCAATCCGCAGCTCGCAGGAGGCAATCGCAGACTTTGAAAACGTTTGTAGGATTTTTGGAAACAAAAATCTAGTTTAGACAGCTTTCTCATTAAAAAAAACAGTCAAAACCTATAAATAACAACTAAGATAAGTAACAAAACAGAAAAAAACTAACATTTATAAATAACACAAACGCAAAGTACCTAGACCACTACCAAAGAGACTAATCAACAGGATCAGTCAAGCTGATAGAAAACTACACAAACTCACAAAAAAACTAACCTACCGAGAGAAAAAACAAATAAACCAAAACGGAAAAATATACCAAAAACAAAGCCTTTAATATAATATAAAACAGAGAAAATAACAATAGTAAAAAACACACACTCATACACACACAAAGGAAACATTACAAATATGCAAAAGAAATAGTCTAAAAGAAATATACATAGAAATCTAAATGATCAAAAAATACTTTTCATAACGAGCAAAATTACACTGTTGAGTAATGAATTTGTACGGTATAAACGTATGACCTTCTGTCACTTGAATTTGTTGCTTGGGAATTGTATTGATGGGACGAATGAAGGAAAGAAGGAATAAAGAAGAGTCTAGCGCAAGTGTTCAAACTGTACAGATGTTACTCTCTCTACCAGTTGAGAAATTCGCTAACTAAAACACACACATTACAAGTAAATTCATTTGTGTTTCTGGTGCATTTCACATTCAGCATTAGTTTGATTTTAATTCTCGCTCAGGCAAGCTTTGATTTAGTTGATGACCGCTAATTGGAGTGATTCGCTGTTTTAAAACACTTAAACGTCAAAATATGAAACATCCGGTGTCTCATGAAGGGAAATTCATCACAAAAGTCCATTTTCCCACAAATTTTGGCACTTTTGCCTACCTGTGCTATTGTTTTACACCAGGGGTCTCCAAACTAAAGCCCGCGGGCCGCATGCAGCCCTCAAGAGCTTATAATGCGGCCCACGATGACTTTGCCAGAGTTAAAATAAATATTACGTTATTTTAACTTTTGCGAATAAAATTGCATTTTTTACTTTTCTTAGACAAAAATCAAACTATAGTTACACGAAGCTGTCAAGTATCGTAAGTATATTGCTATAAACACGAGATTTAAACGTTCACTCATCAGTTAAAGGTAGCGTCATATGGCCCTCAACATAGTTATTTTTGAACCAATGCACAATGGGCAGCTTAGAACAAATTTTGGGATAAAATTATTTTTGCAGAAATTGTTAGATTTTATCGTTTGTAGTAAAGAGTTATGATAGTAAATAACATTTTATATGTAGTTCGCATCCATACCACCAGGTGGCGCTACATAAAATAATGTTTTAAGGGAGCTTTGCTTAATTTTATTAATTTTGTGTTTTTTTCATGTATTTGTTGTTTCTAATAGTATAAATCATATTAAAATATACTGTAATGTTTCATAATATATGAACAAAACATAATCATTTTGAATAAGATAATATTTTCTGCTTTGTATAGGACAATTGTAGCTAATTTTCATCACTTTTACTCACAGGTAGTACAAATATTCCTGGTAGTACAGATTCTCGCATACGCTGATGATATAGACATCATTGGTCTGCGGCTCTCCTATGTAGCAGAAGCCTACCAAGGGATCGAGCAGGCGGCAGAGAACCTCGGATTGCAGATAAACGAGGCAAAGACCAAACTGATGGTGGCATCATCAGCGGGCCCGCCAACAAATAATCAGAATCTACGTAGGCGTGACGTGCAGATAGGTGAACGCACTTTTGAAGTCGTCCCACAATTCACCTATCTGGGATCAAAGGTCAGCAACGACAATAGCATGGAAGCTGAGTTGCGCGCAAGGATGCTGGCTGCCAACCGGTCATTCTACAGCTGAAAAAGCAGTTCACCTCAAAGAACTTGTCGCGACGGACGAAGCTGGGACTATATACTACCTATATAGTACCAGTACTCACATACGCCTCTGAGACATGGACACTGTCCAAATCTGACGAAACCCTCTTAGCCGCGTTCGAGAGGAAGATGCTCAGAAGGATACTTGGCCCCGTATGTGTGGAAGGACAATGGAGGAGCCGCTATAATGACGAGCTATACGAGATGTACGGCGACCTCACTGTCGTACAGCGTAGAAAGCTCGCCAGGCTCCGGTGGGCTGGCCATGTTATACGCATGGAAACGGACGACCCAGCCCGTAAAGTCTTTTTAGGCCGTCCACAAGGACAGAGGAGGCGTGGTAGGCCCAAATTGAGGTGGCAAGATGGCGTGGAGGCGTCCGCCATTAAGGCCGGGATAACGGACTGGCAGACGAAGGCGCGAGACCGTGAGCGATTTCGGAAACTCCTGAGGCAGGCCAAGACCGCAAAGCGGTTGTAGCGCCGGATAAGTAAGTAAGTAAGTACAAATATTAAAATTTTACATACACAACTTAGGTGGATGCTATTACAAGCGCCTGACTTCTAGTTCACATTTCTAAAGACATGAATAAAGGCATTTAAAGAATTAGATAGAGCAGGTACATTGAAATAAAGTACTTCCCAAATTCGTAATGAAAAGCAGCTTATATTGTTAGTCTTTGAATATTCATCCTATACTTTTCCAAGTCCTGTACTGCCTTCAGAAGGGGTAATAAAACTAAACATTGTATGTTCTTGGTTTTACAACTATCCGAAAAAATCAGAGTTCAACGATAGCTACAAACAAAGTAATTACTTCATTTGTAAAGCTAAACTCTGTCTTTGTTTTAGTGCTTGTAGCTACTGATATTGAATTGGTTAACGAATCAGAGGAATACAGCTCATTATACAAAATGTCCTTCTGGATGCATTTTCTTTCTTGCAAAATATTCTTTGTAGCATACTTTCCTCTATCCTTATATTTAGTTTGTCATGACTTTTGGGAGTTTCTTCTCCCTAAACGCCAATAGATGCTGGTGCATTCATAACGTTTTCCTGTTATGCGTATAATTTCAGAATTATTTTCCTTACATCCGTCTATAATCTGGAGTAGGACCAAAAGGTATTTGGTTCTGATTTGCTTCATTATATTTCATAATAAAGTTAGGTTAGAATAGAAATTTACATATTAGATAAGTACATGAGCTGAAAATAAGATACACAGCTTCGTAATGGAAATTAAAATCACGTAGAATATAGTTTTGTAGAATACACTAAATACGCTACACTAGGCTCCTATAGAGCCGCCTAGTTGCGCATGTGTCTATTTTTAGAAAAAGTTGATGTGAAAAAACTTCAATAAAATTCGCGTTCGCAAACTTTAGTAGAATATTTCTTCACAGATTGATAGTATATATTACACTATTATGTGACATATATGAGACAACGCCACTCTACGCCACTTTCATAATGGCATCATGTCAAAAATTAAAATGATGAAATTTTTTAGGAAGTTTTATCAGTTATTATCGTTTATTTTTGCATAAAATTAACTTAACTCAAAATGTATTTTTATGTATTTTTAAAGCTGACTAAATATCCTTTTTAAAATGTCTAAACTTATCAAAATCGGTTTATATTTGAAAAAGTTACAAAGGTTCAAAGTTTTCCAAAAAAGTGAAAAAATGTCTGCGTTTTTTAACAAATCTCGACTTTGAAAGGTGTTTTCTAGAGAACCAGAAAAGATAAAGAGCTCATATTTGGTATTTTTCTTAGTTTAACCCTTAGTATTAAAACCTATAATTTGGAATTGCGCTATTACAAAGTTGATTTTTTGAATTTCATCCCGGCAAATGCCCATTGTGCAACGGGGCCCGCGAGCTGAAAAGTTTGGAGGCCCCTGCTTTACACAATCACACTTTAATTTATACTTTATATAATATATAATTAATATCAACATAAATAAATGAGAAAAGTTCAAAACGTTCATTCAAGTCAGCGCCAATAAAAGCAATCAATCCATCGAAAGATCCCTGCAGTTAGCGAATATTAGCCGGCATCGCGAATAAATGAACTCTTTTCAACAGTCGTTTAAAGTTCATTTTGGTTTAACCGAGTTCATTTGTTGTTCATTCCTGTTAAAATAAACGACCGTCAAAACAGTTAACGACTAGTCGTTAACGCACATAGGCAAACACAGGGGAAAATCGAACAGTATAATAAACGACGGTTAATTTGTATCGCATACGCTCTTGACAGTCGTTTATTTTAACAGCGTGTGATAAGCTGTCGTTAAAATTAACAGATGAACAATTTTCTTGATTTTCTTACGTAGCATACAATTGAATCAAATAAATAAATTGTATGCATACTTTTGTGTTGTGTTTACTGTTAAATAAAACATTTCCTAGCTTTTGTTTAATAATTGTACATATTTGTTACCGTTCTTAAGACGAATCACCTTGCACTGTTGCCTACTTACAAATTACATTTATCCCAGAAAATGACCGAGCCTAGCTGGAAAAATATGTTTTTCTTATTTTTTTATTTTTAAGTCTTAAGAAGTAATTATATCAAGACACTTTCCTATTCCGTCCAAGTAGATATCCAAGTGTTACTCTTCTACTTTTTATTTTTATTTTCTGACGAAACAGCCATTGTTGCCTATACCAATAATGGTACTTGGTTATCAGTCTTCTATTTGGCGTGATTTCCTCCGCGGATATGCAGGTCTAAAGATTTAGTACCACGCAGCCGGATAGTCAGTCGTAGCTACGGGGAGACCGGTCCATTGGGAGACCCAAGAGAGTCACTGACAACATAGTGGCTTATTGAATACTAGTACCAGGATAGTCAGTCCTATGTATGAAAAGTACGGCCCAAACGGGTCTTGAACTCATGACGGGCATATTACGTTGTTTAGTAGTGCATGTTGAACCCATTGGTGCAGCGTGTTTGGGTCGGGTCGGGCCAAAGTAGGTTCAAGACCCTATCCAATTCGCTGCTCCAATGGGTCAAAATCGCTTGTACTTTCATGCACCTTCTGATAATTTGGGTCTAAAATTGAACTATCGATTTTTTTTCTTTGGCACAACAACCGCTGTCGGTCAAGGCCTGCTTGTGCCCACTAGTGAAGTGAGCTTGGCTTCAGTGACTTATTGTTAGCATAGCAGGATAGTCAGTCCTACGTATGGGGACACGGTCATGGGGGACTCCGAAAAACCGCACCCGCTGTACCCACGGGTTGGAATCGATTCTTATTGGCTCCTGACGGTTTCGAAATTGGAGTGTTATACCTACTATCTGGTGCTGCTTCCAATTTTGGCGGAGTCGTTTGGAAGAGATGGCCGTTAATTTTTGCGATTTTATCCATCTCTATCACGATCGAGTGTGAGAATCTCACGTGTTTTTGTTTGTTACAAAAATTCATCAGAATTTTTTGGACTGCAAGCCAGCCCCATTGTATAAAAAAAAACCTAACCAGCAAATGAAACATGCCTTCTCGCTTTACAAACACACAATTAAATGAGTCAGAGCAAGAAAGCGGTTTGATTTTGCTCCCCGGGTATCATACTTATTGTTCGAAGAAATATTCTACGAATCGGTTCTATACGACAAAATATTTTGTCAGCCCGTGCTACTGCTTGGTATCACTTATGCCAGTCAAAAACTGTCTGTCGCCAAGTCGGGAGTAAAATCATGAGTGGAACACCGAAAGACCAATAGTAAGTGTTAAAATGATTACAAATGGTCGTTTTAATTAAAAACAACACGTTTACATCATAGACGATCTTCAGTGCAACGAGCGAGCAAAATTCAGCAGCAAAAGCTGTTAGAAATAATGGAGGAAAACCCAGAAGTGGCTAGAGGAACAGCAAAAAATAGTCAGACAAGTTTTTGGGACGATTTGGCGATACAATCAAACGCATTACGACCACCTTCTAAGTCAGGCAAAGAATGGTTAAGAGTGAGTATATTTCTTCATAGAGGTTTTGAGAATATTCTGGTAATAATCTTTCTTTGCTGTAACCACATTTGTGTCGCAGGCTTGGATCGAAAAAAAATACAACACTAAGAGGAAAATAACGGAAAACAAAAAACAACAGAATATGACAGGAGGAGTAGGAAATTTTCAAAAAATCGACGATTTAGACGAACGAGTGATGGCAATATCAAATTTAGACAAAAGTGTAGCTCCAGCTCCCGATTCGATTTGCATTGGAGTACCGGAAGAACTGCAGGAGGTAGAACCGCTTCCGTTACAACAGAAAGCAGGGACCTCTAAGTCTGTCGACAAGTGCTCCACGGATACGAACCAGCCAAGAATAGAACAGAAATGGATACATTCTTTAACCAAGAAGATTATTCAAGTGAATTGGAAGAACCCATAAAAATTCACAAAGAAACGGAAACGTCAAAAAATACAGCTCAAACAAAGACTAGCAAGAAAGGAGCACAAGCAATGAAGGACTTCACGCAAATAGTCATTGAGCAAAATGACAAAATTATTGAAAATCTGCAAGGCTTAAATGAATTGGCTAGGACATTCGTAACAGGTACATTACAGTTTCAACAAGAAATCCTAGCCCATTTAAAAAAAAGAATTCAGATTCTTAAAAATTAAATAGGGGTGAATTTTAGGGGAAATCGTAGTTCCGCGGTTGCACCAAATGATGAATGTGGATTGAACTTTACTTAATTGTTATGTGGATATAAATTTGAAGTGAAATAAATATATGAATTTTATTGTGGAATTTCAATATTGTTGTTGTTGCTGAATTTTTTTTCATCTTATTTTTTTTTTCATTTATATTTATACTATGCAGATATTCTTGATATAAAAAAATAACAAAATAATTATTTCCCATAAACATTAGACACAAACATAACTTTAACTTTATACCCGTCATGGGTCAAGCCTCGTATGGACCGTGCCCGACTGACTATCCTACTAGTGGTAATGAACAATTCAGTGATAGCTATGCCCTATAGTGGTGATTATCTAACAATCATTTTCTGGCATGTTATTCATTATGCAGAGATTGTGCAGGGCACAGCAGACGTTAATGATCCGTACGCATTTGGATGGAGAATATCGTAGCAGTCTCGGGAAGGAGGCATCTGAACTTTCCTATCAGAACACCAAATGCGTTTTCAATCACGGCACGAGCTTGTGCATGTCTCTGATTGAAATTTGCCAGGTAAATTAGGTGCAGCATTTATGTAGGGCTTTATCAACCATGGCTTCGCAGGATAAGCAGAGTCACCTTAGAAGAAAAACAGTTCGTGTATGTTAGTCATAGTGTAGTTCTAACACAAAATATTAAAAATGTATATACCCAACAATTGAGCATTTTATCTCCATCTCTCCATTTCCTTTCGAAAAACTTAAAAGCTGGGCTCATACTAAAAATGCATGAATCGTGATTGGAGCCACTGAACCTTGCATCGACGAACCGGATAAATTTACGGTTGTCGCATATCTAAAAAAGCAGTACTTGTAATTCATATGTTAATATAATATGAGTAGCACTAAACTTACCATCAACGCGTTTAAACTGTAGTACCCTTTTCTATTATAGTAAGGCACACGATCTCCGTAAGGGGCCAGAATTCTAATATGAGATCCATCGATGCACATTACAACACCAGGGATTCCACATTTTTGGTAGAAGTAATTTCTGGCTTCTGTTTTTTTCCACTTCAGACATTTGCAACGTTATATACTTGAGCAATTTTGTTTGCATTACTCTCAAAGTCTCATGTAAGACTTCTGAAAAGGTTGATTGCGCCATAGGTATGGTAAAATCGTTACCAACACCTAGATGGTATGACCCTTGAGCTAAAAATTTCAGCGTTGCAGCCAGCTTTTGCTTTGCTTTAAGCTCCCTATTGTGACGCGGTTTTAGTTCAGGAGCAATTAAATGTAAGATCTTTTTAAACAAACTTTTGTTGACGCGAAAGTTGCGAACAAATCGAAAATTAGAGAAGAAATACAACATAAAATGAGCTGTACACATCTTTAATAACATACACAATCACTTACGCTTTATCGGAAAGCATGAGAGGATCCAATTGTTTCCGCAATTTCCTGCGATACGCTGACAAATCTGCATCGCTTTCGTTGTTATCTCGAGCAAAAATCAATAGTAATATATTCATAGCAATGTATTTCTATAATAATTTGTTGTTCACTGTTGCAAATTATAACCACACTCATAGACGCTTTCCCAACCAAAACAAAACATACATATTTGGCAGTTCAAAATCTGCTCGGTGTAAACGACCCGGTTAACATTTAACGACTGTTAACTCAATGCGTTCGCGATGCCAATGTCGAGCAGTTTTTAACGACTCGGGTTAATTTTTAACGACTGTTAATTTTAAACCATTTCTTTGGCGATACCGGCTATTGTTTGCTAAATGGAGTTTGTTTACATCTCGGTATCCTACTGTGCTAAGTAATCGTTTAATATAGAACTAGAAGAAGTGTAATAATTGTTTGAATCACAAGTGTCTGGTATATGTATAAGAGTGCTTCAAATGCGTTTCTTTTGCTTTTTGCTCATGAAGGCGAGAGTTTAACCAACTAATTGTTTCCACTTGGATGGCTTCCATAGGAGTACATATCATATCTGCAAGTGGGTTGTATTAGTAGTGAAGAATATTACCCACAAAAATATAATTATGTTTAAACTGGCTTATTTTTGAAAAAAAAAATATCAGAAAATGAAAAAATATCTGCGGAACACCAACATTTGCGGTCCTGGAACCAATTAACTTACTTTTCATACGAATCATATGGAAAAAAACCTCTCGCTTAACGAGTGAGTCATTAGAACGGATTGAATGGATCGTTATGAGGGTTTTCGTAGTATTTTGATGTGGATGGCACAGGTGGAAAGAAATTCAAAACATTTGTGAGGAAAAATGTGTGGATTCGAGAAATTCAGAGGGAATAAATTAACCGGACGTGCTCTTCAAGGAATTTCAAATTGAAACGTAACAATTTGTTGCATCTAAGGCAAAGCAGTTATTTAAATAAAAAATATCTTAAAGTCATCATTTTTTTCCAAAATTTTAAATTTAGTTCCGAGTTTTTAATTGTGCAAATTAAAACCATAGTTTAACCTGCATTAAACTGTTAGGAAAAATTCTGGTGTCACCGTTCTCCCTCATTCAATTCTCCTCTTATAACCTTCAGTCATTTCCCGTGTTTTCGTATTTGCGCGGATTTGTAAACTGGATCTTAAATGGGTTGACGCGGTTTTTAAATCGACTCATGTAACAGCTCTGCACATGTTTGTAACATTTTCATAGACACGGGTCAAATGTTCATATTAGACTAGGTAGGTGGAATTGGAATTCTTCGGTCAAGAATGATTCCAGCGATCGATTAGACGTGATAATTCTACTTGATAGTGTAAAAACGCGCAACGAATCTATAATTGGTTTTGGTAGTAATTATTCTATTTCAACGATAAAAACACGTTGAAAACTTCTCTGTATTTGTTTTGCCTTTCTTCTGAACGAAAAAAAGCTTTTGTTTACTTTTGATTGAGCACTCTGATCAAATTCTCTCGGCACGGTAACAACTACGTGCTTGTATAATTTCACTTTTCCCGTCGCGGTAAAAGTTGTGAATTACGTTTTTACGTACGAATTCCTTACCACCTACCCAGTGTAATAGGGTAATTATTATTATAATTATTAAATCTTTATTCAGTTATAGTCCTGATGAATTTTCTTAGGTGTAAACTTTGTTGAGAAAGCATCTTGTGTGCAATGAACACATCATAGTAGTCTTTAGAAAATGTTTAGTCTTGTCTAAAATACATTACATATAAGTTCATTGTTTAGTTTCTGCTCCTCCTTTATTCCACTGTGTTACAACTCCGCTCAACCGGTTATGGATCCAGAAAAACTGTCGAACAAGTGTTAAGTTTGTGTAATATTGAAGAGTAATAATCTATCGAAAATTTTAATCTCGAAGAAATACTGAAAACTTTTCGAAAATTTTAATCTTGAAGAAACACTGAAAACTTTAATCTAGAAACATGTCTGAATCACACGACACCATTGAAAAATTAAACGATCAAAATTACGAAATATGAAAATTCAAGACGGAACTTTTGTTAGCAATGGAAAAGGTGCTAACTGTCGTGAAAGATTCGAAACCAGCAAGTCCCGAAGATGCATGGATTGCGAATGATGAACGTGCTAGGACACTGATCGGTCCGTCGATGGACGACAGCCAAATCATCCATGTCATGCAAACGAGTTCATCGAAAGATATGTGGGATACCCTAAAAGGCTATCATGAGCGTTCATCTTTGTCCAGCAAAATACACGTCATGCGAAAAATGTTTGCCACAAAAATGACTGAAAGTGGAGCAGTTCTAACCATTTCAAAGAACTATGTTCTCTTCGCCTTCGTTTAATTGCGCTGGGAGAAGAAATGAAAGATCCATCCTTTGTCGCGTTAATGTTGTCCAGTTTGCCAAAATCCTTTGATGGTTTGATTGTGGCTTTGGAAAGTAGGCCTGATGAAGATCTTACGGTGGATTATGTAAAAGGCAAATTGTTGGATGAAGGAAGACGTCCAGCTTATGGTGCAGATGAAGATAAAGCGTTACTATCTGGAGGAAAGAACAACACGAAATTTTGGAAGGACAGGAAACTAACAACCAACAAGAAAAAACAGTGCCATTATAGCAAGAAGTATGGGCACATAAGAAAAGACTGTAGAAAATGGGCTGCAGACAAAAGAAGTAAGCTAGATCAGCGGTCGGCAAACTTTTGAGGTAAAGGGCCAAATTAAGTTAATGATCAAGTGCCGCGGGCCAGGAGAATGCGGTTTTTTATCATTGCGCTTAAATTAATACAATTTAAACTTTTAGAAACCTCTTAGGTATTATTGTTGTTTTTCTGTAATTATATCATCTAAGCATGGTACAAAATTGATGATACCTGCTTTAAAAACTAATTGTAATCTTTAATCATTTGAGAATTGGCAATAGATGGCCAAAATTGTGATAAGTCAAAAAATAACAAAAAAAGGATCAATATCGCTTCTTGAGGACCCCATTCTTCCACGCCGCAAAAAATATTGCGGATATTCCGGGGATGATACAAAAGTCCTAACGGCTAAACAAATATCGAAGCAAACGTGGAGTCAGTAATTATAAAAATGCTTTGTGGAGAAGTCATGCCATGTCAGATAGATTGATAACTGATTCCTTATGATAAAGCACTTTGACAATCGTTGAACTCGTAAAGAGCAAAAGTGTGGAATCGTCGTTCTCGTTAAAACAACAGGGGTTTTAAATGTTCGCTTTTGCTTTCAAATACGATCGAAAATATTGCTCAAATAGTTTGACGAGAAATCAACTATTTAGTGTGAAATTAAGAAAAACGAATATTACAACATAAACGATTTATCGCGTGAAAATGTATGGAGCTATTTTACTATATTAAAAACATTGTGTTGCGTACGACCTCATTGTGAAGTAAAAGCATATATGCGGATGTAGCGAAGAAAAACGCTTCAAGTTAAAACAAAGTTTAAGCAAAACACGGCTCAAGCAATAGCGTACGCTTCAGAAACGCAACAAACATCAACAGGTAGTCAACCGTTCTCACGGTTCAAACGAGGAAGTAACTTTACGCAATTCATAAACCATAAGCAATACCGCAATTCATAAACCATTAAGTATAAATAAAACTTGTTATCAAAATATTCATAGTTACAGTTAGCTGACCTATATGCGGTCAGCAACTAAATAGCATATAAGAGATGAGAACCTAAATAAAGTAAGCGGATTCGAACACAAACCTCAGAATCGCTCGTTTCTTAATAGTCGGAGGCACTCTCCGGTCGACGAAGGAAAAATATACCCGACTCGGTGTAAAGCACCGGCGTTGGGCGCTGCGTCGGAGCAACACATCCGCCAGCAGCATTACATTGTATTGCATGTATTGCGTTGGCGAAAGTCAAATGCTCTCCCCATCGCAAAGTCGCATGCAAAACTTTTAATAAAATTATTGTAACCAGGCTTTAGTGTATTTCATCAAAATACAATTTCGTATGCGATTTCCTTCATTCCGAAAATCTTATTGTCGTGTTGAAACAATGTTAAAATTACATAACGGTTGACGGTTGAAAATTGACTAATTTATGGGTTTATCAAGGGGTTATCTTTACCCGCTTTAACAAAATGTTATATGCACTTTGAATAGCAGTATCCCATGAGACAATAGAAAACCTCTATCAGTCACCTCACCTTAACACCTCTATCAATCGAACTCTAACCAGGATGGCCAAAAAAGGTAACCAACCAACTTAGAAGCGTGCGCGCTCAACGAATAACATCCCGTAGCGTCTAAAATTGACTTAGTACAGACGTTTGTCGTCGCATAAGAACGTTACGGCGTTTTGGTCGCCAACATCTTGGCACTATTAGGGAACCATCAAAGCATCGAAAGAAAGTCCAGGTTCATTTTTGAGGTTCCAAAAGATGCAAAAATGCAGACAGAGGGACAAGCATCTACATTAATGCGTTATCTGGATCAGGAGATCGATACAACCCGCAAAACAGTGAAATAGTTCTTGAGAAACATGAACATATGTATATATCAGGAAGCAAAAATCGCGTCCACTGGCTTCGCAGCGGCAAACAATGACGCCAAAACTCATTGCTTTCGTTTTAGGTTAATTTTGGCAGAATTTGGATATGACACCTTAGCCCCCAAACTGGTACAACATCCGTCACATGTGTTCCATTGATTTTTTCTGAACCAACATGATGGAAAAGCTTTTCTCTAAAAATTTGTCGAGAAAACTTAGGATGTCTTCGTGCATCATGGTGAAAATTCGGGATAACTGACGAAAGGCAACTCGCAAAGTCTGAGATTAATTTGGGCAAGTAAGCTTAAATAATTACCTTTCAAATGATGTAAAGAATAATGAATAATAATAATGTAAAGAATAATGTAAAGAAATTGTCTCTCCTAGTTTTTTTTTTCTACAGCTATCGAAAAAAGGCATTTTTTCATGTAAAAGTTATGGGGATATTGAACGACCCGTCATTTCATAGTCTTCTTCTTCTTCTTTTGGCTCAACAACCATTGTCGGTCAAGGCCTGCTAATTCATAGTACTTTAATTAAAGTTGAAAGAGTTCGTTGGCATAAAACGCTATTCTAAAAGATATTTAGTAATTTGTATACGAATAGTTTCTTCCCATCTTTCAAAATCAGTCAAAACCTTTCGCGGGTCGGATAGAATGTTGCGGCGGGCCGCATTTGGCCCGCGGGCCGGACTTTGCGGACCGCTGAGCTAGATGGTGAAAGCGTCAACGTTGCTATTGAAGACAATCGAGAAGAAGTATTGTAGCATATCTACTATATTTTAAACTACATTATTATCAACCACACTATCAGCTATAGACACATGGTAACAAATCACACTATTGTAACACATTTATAACACATTCAGCAAATCAAACAAGGGCAACAAACCCGAGGAGTTCAGGCCACACAATCCATGCAAAAACAACCAACATATGCAACATAAGCAAAAGCAATCGTCACCGAGAACACATAGCAACGTACACGCGCGGTGACGAAGACACCCATTTGAAACCTTCTGGCGCAATACATCAAAATTGCAGCACAAGCACATAGCCACAAAAACACCTCACACCCTTCCAGACACATTGTAAATTAAAACCACACAGAAACACCTCACCTAGTAAAATACAAAACAAAAACAAGAAATTGCACCGAACCAATATATTTTATCGATAAATAAAACCAAGACCGATCACGGCAGATCAGATTCGTTCCGACTGTCAAGATAGGACGTTACGCTGCCTAAAAACTTCGCCTTACAACTTATTTCAAGAGTTCAGTTATGTCCGCCTTCCCAAGGTAAGGCTTCTAAACTTCAACGTTTCCAGTAAGGGAAACCCCTTCTGGGTTTCTATGATCGCCTGGACGATCAAGTGTTGAAAAGACCGCTTGGAACAAAGTATTATTCTACCTCGATACATGTCAGCGAAACACTGACCTACCGCGACGATATTCAAGGTACAGTTGTACGCTCCTCGCATTACATGGCGGCCATAGCTATCTCTTAACCCATTACAGTATGTTTGTTCATTGGAGAAGGGAACGAAACTTTACCATGGTGTTTCGATTCTAGTGCAACTTCTCATATGACGAACGATACGTCTATTTTGAAGTTAATTGATGAATCGAAGCAATCCTCGATTTCATTAGCGAACGGAGATTCCATCAAGTCAGATGGTGTCGGAAGCTACAAATTGTTTTCCATGGATTGAAACGGTAAACGCAAGAAAGTTTCCTTGGACAAGGTTGACTTAGTACAGACGTTTGTCGTCGCATAAGAACGTTACGGCGTTTTGGTCGCCAACATCTTGGCACTATTAGGGAACCATCAAAGCATCGAAAGAAAGTCCAGGTTCATTTTTGAGGTTCCAAAAGATGTGTGTGTGTGTGTGTGTGTGTGTGTGTGTGTGTGTGTGTGTGTGCATGTGTGTGTGTGTGTGTGTGTGTGTGTGTGTGTGTGTGTGTGTGTGTGTGTGTGTGTGTGTGTGTGTGTGTGTGTGTGTGTGTGTGTGTGTGTGTGTGTGTGTGTGTATGTTTGAATGTGATTGGTGTGTGTGTTTGTTTCACAAGTACAGGCGGTCCCCGAGATACACGGTTAATGGGGACCAAAAACGGCCACAAAATACCCCGTATCTCGAATTTCCGCGTAAGTCGAATCTCGTGATTTCCAGCCAAAATATCACTAATTTTCGTGCAATTTTGCAAGTAGGGGGTGGTTTTAGCCACCAAATTAATTATTTGATATGTTTCTACTGATTTGAACAGTTTTAAACCTTTTGAAATGGTATTTCACATTCGATCAATACGGAAATTATTTGATAATTCACGATGGATCTGTCAAATCAGTACAATTTGCTCAAAGAACTGTCAAATTTGGAAAACCGTGTATCTCTGAATCCGCGTATAAGAGGTACCGTGTATCTCGGGGACCGCCTGTATGTCGTTTCGGGTAGATTTGTTAGTAGTTTTTTTGTGTTTTGGGTAAAGTTTTTGATGTAATAAGCAGGACCACCGCCCTCGCGATCAGTGTTTTTTCGATATATTAACAATTTTACGGTCTTCTTTCGCCGTGGTCTTCTGATGACGTCCGGTTGACTTGCGCGTTTCGGTTGTCCAAGCGCATTTCGGTTGTCTAAGCACGTTTCGGTTGTCCGAAGCGCGTTTGCCACAAAAGTGCGCGATCGTTCCATTATGAACTCGATCGTTTTGCGCGTAATGCCAGCAGCAGCCATTCGCTTTATGATATGGCGCTAATAATCGGTACAATGTTTACCTCGACCCATTGTTACTAACATTGCTTGCTTGGACCGTCAAGAACGCGCTGGTTAAAAAGTTGGACACGGCTGATCCCGTGCTCAGCCTGCGTTCTGCTTCTACACGTGATGAATTACATCGTTGTAGAGCAGCGAAAAAAGTGTATGGATAAAAACTATCTATGAGTAAGCGAGTGAGCGTTTACCCATTTAAATCGAGAACAGAATACTGCCGCGCTCATGAAACAAAACGCCCATTGAAAAGAACAACTGCGCGCCAGCTCAATGCACGCACAAAGTTTCCTATGCACACACGAGCTTCAACGCAGAGATGCACGCAGGCCTTTCAATGGCGTGCACTGGAGAAACACCTGTGAGGGAATGCAGAGTTCTTTGCTATTGTTCGCGTGTCCATTTGCATCGCTGTCGCATGCACATTCATCAATCAGCACACCTGCGTTTTCGTCCAAGGAACAAGCGCTGCTGTCGATGCAAACTTTAGCTTTTATCCAAGTGTGTACGCACGCTGTTTCACATGATAACACACATTGGGCCCTTTCCGTTTGAAGTACGTAGGCTGAAATTTCAGCCTGTCAGCTGTTTGCATTATATAGCAGTTTTTGAGCAGCTATCTAAGTGTGTATAATAGACAGGTGGGCTTATCCCAAGGTGTATGAATTTAGAAGGCTGATTCTTATCGCTTCTGCTTATGAATAAAGATTTTAAGAGTGTTTTGAGTATTCGTCAAGTCTCAAGAAAGCTTGTTTGAACAAAAGTTTTCACCCATTCTGCTAAAAAGTGATATTCAAATTTGGTTTTAAAAAACCTACTATGAGACCACCTGGACTACATACACTTTGATTCTGGATTCCACCACGTCATCTCTTTGATGCACCTTGGGGTAAATGTAAACAACACTTTGTTTTCGAGCAGGTACTCGAATCTAATTCTAGCTTTGAGGCTAGAATAATCTAGACTGAAAATTACAGGCTAGTTTTTTGTGTGGTTTTGTATGGAGTGTTTACATGATTTCAGCCTCCAACTGTCAAACTCCATACAAAAAACTGTGAAGGCCCCCATTATTATCAGAAAACTTTCAACGCAATATGACATCATGGCAAGCTATGTTTTTCAGACACAAACCCGCGCACTCGCACACACACACACACACACACACACACACACACACACACACACACACACACACAAGTAACGTGGTAAAACAAGTGCACGGTGCGATGAAAAAACAGGGTCCTATCTTAATGTCCGATACTGTACCATCCTTGACGACAAACCTTTTATCTGTAAGTAAAATTACCGATTATGGATTCGAAGTGCTTTTCGATAGGTTTGTATGTCGTGTCCTGAAAGGAAAACAAGTATGGCTGATGAAAACAAGTATGGTGAACGTAAAGGTGGTCTGTATTATCTATAACAGACTGAACAACAACCATGAATCTTCCTGTATAAACCTATGGCATCGTCGATTTGGCCATCGTGACATAGGAGCCATAATAAAGATTGCGCGGAATAATTTGGGATGCGGCTTGAACATCAACCGATGTCATGTGAAATCCATTTGTGGATCATGCTGTGAAGGGAAGATAAGCCGTGATCCTTTCCCAAGTACTTCATCTTCAAGGACAATTGGTGTCGGTGATCTTGTACATACGGACTTGGGAGGACCGTTTGAAGTATCAACAGCCCGAGGAAGCCGATATTTTATGACTATGGTTGATGATTTTAGTCGATATACAATTATCTACCTGTTGCAAAACAAGTGTGAGACAGAAAACCGGATCAGAGAATATTGCGATTATTTGGATACTACCCGAAAGTCATCAGATCAGATGGTGGTGGTGAGTACAGCAGCAATTAATTAAAAAAATTCTTTTTAGATCACGGCATCGTGCATCAACAAACTGCACCATATTCCTCCACAACAAAACGGCGTGGCTGAACGTAAAAACCGGTACCTCGTTGAGATGATGAGATACATATTGGCAGAATCGAACATGGACAAACGAACATGGAATCTGGGGTGAAGCGATCACTACTGCCAATTATTTACAAAATCGCTTGCCATCCTCCTAACTGAAATCGACACCTTACGAAATGTAGTACGGAAAGAATCCTTCGTATGAACATCTTCGAGTATTTCAAAAGCTTCCGTACACATTCGTAAAGAAAAACGGCGTAAGTTGGATAAAAAGGCTGATAAGTGGTGTTCGTCGGATACGCGGACAATCAGAAGGCCTATCGATTCGTAAACCTGGAGACGAAAACAATCATCATTAGTCGTGACGCAAAATTTTTAGGACAATGCGAGGTTGAGAAAATTGGAACAAAACCGAAACCAACGACATCAGGAAAAGTAGTGGTACTGTCACTTGGACCAACTTCTTCATTATGTCGCGCAGAAGAAACTACCACGAGGGAAAACATCGTTCAAATGGAGGCTTCTGCTGAATCCTCTTGCATTAGGGAATCGAACATGAACGATAACGTAGAGGATCTTGATGTTGCACCATACAACAGTGCATCTGATGGCGAACTATCAGATGAACCAAGGGCTATTGAAATGCATCAAAGTGTACGAAGATCTATGCGAACTACAAAAGGCATCACACCTGTTTGATTCAGGGAGGAAAGTTATATGGCGGGATGTTCTGAACAAAACGAAAAACCCAGAAATTTGGAAGAAGTTTTCGTCTGTGAAGCGCGCAAAAAATGGATATCGGCAATGGAGAATGAGCTGAAATCACACGAAGAAAACGGAACATGGGATGCATTGGTAGAGCTACCTGCTGGCAGAAAGGTTGTTGGTTGCCGCTGGATTTTTAAGTTGAAGATAAATGCAGTTGGACAAGTAATCAAACACAAAGCTCGTCTAGTGGCGCAAGGCTATTCCCAGCAATTTGGCGAAGGCTATGATCAAGCATTTGCTCCGGTCACAAGCCATACAACATTTCGTTTGATGCTCGCTATAGCTTCTAAAACACGGATAAAATTACGGAATTTAGATATTAAAACGGCCTATTTATATGGTGATCTAGATCAGAAGCTTTTTATGCGACAACCACCTGGATACGAGGTAAAAGGCAACGAGCATTTGGTTTTTCGATTGAAAAAGAGTATTTATGTTCTGAAACAATCAGCTCGATGTTGGAACCAGAAACTGCACGGTGTTCTGCTAGAGATTGGCTTCCAACAAAGTGCTGCTGATCAGTGTATGTACATTAAAACTGGAGATGGAAAAAGAGTCTACATTATACATTACTAGCTGATTTACCCGGTCTCACACGGGATAAAATTAATGTCTCGTTTTAATAAAAAATAGAATAATTTGCATTCCAAGAAGTATAAAAACAACGATTAAAATGATACTATGATTTTATCCCTAAGCTTCGATTCTTGTTACCAATCATAATAACAGTATGTAATAAAGATGTGCTATGACAATCATCCGCTTGGGTACCACTAAGTTTTTGGTTTATCACGGAGTTTATTGGACCCATATACCATATATCATATACAGGCACTCCATGATATTAATGCGGACTGGAGGGCAATCGCGTATCTCTAATCTTAGCGTAAGTCGAATTTCGATGTTTTCGGTCAAATTATAGCTAATTTTCGTATCATTCTGCATGAAGGGGTAAGTTTTAGCCATTAAATTAGTTATTTGATCTGATTTCAACTAAAAAATTAAAATTTTGTACCATTTAAAATGGTTTTTTAAATTTGACATAAAGAGAATTTATTTTTAAGTTGGACATTTGATGTATCAAATTAGTATAAGAACTGTCAAATTAAGAAAATCGTGTATAGCGAAATTGCGTATATCGAGGAATACCTGTACCTTTTGAAATAGTTTTCAACATCCGATCAAAACAGAAATTATTTGGCATTTTACAATAGATGTGTCAAATCAGTACAATTTGCTCAAAGAACTGTCAAATTTAGGAAACCGCGTATCTCTGAATCCGCGTATAAGAGGTACCGTGTATCTCGGGGGCCGCCTGTATATCGAATATGGCGTATATCGGGGAATATCTGTACCCATATACCAGCGCTAAAAAGCTATCGCAATTGCAAGGCCTCGTGCGAGCTCGCAAACTTCTCGAAATTGCTTGCGGGGTTTTAACACCAGTGTAAACTGCACTTCACACCGAGCGTCAAAGCGATGTATACAACAACAATACTGCTCTTGGTATGGGATTAGAAAATTGCTAATAAATTAAGTTTAGTGTAACTTCTGAAAATGATATAAGTCTTAAAACCTATTCTCATACCACCATAAGGTGTGTGCAAAGTTTCGTTGAAAATGATCCAGCCGTTTCGGAGGTTGCTCGCAACAAACACCGTGACACGAGATTTATATATATATAGAAGATTAGAGTACGTGGATGGTATGATAATCGGTTGTGTGGACGAGACTCTCATTGATTCTGTGTATCACGCTTTAACCCAACATTTCGAAATGACAGATCTGGGACAAGTTATTTACTTTCTGGGAATGGAGCTTAAATGTGAAAAAGGTAACTACAGTGTTAGCCTCGAAGGTTACATTGAAAAATTGATTCGTAAGTTTGGATTGAGCGAAGCAAAAACGGCGAAAACACCGATTGTTGACACGATAACGAACTCGTGCATTTTGACAGGCGATTGTTTACAAACCCGCTGCGCAAAGCGACGGAAGAAATTATGGCGTTCGGAGAATTTTATCATGCCTTCCTTTTCTCTCCAACGGCAAATTTGTCAAGCAGCTCGTCGAGCTACCCGTCCCTGGCTCCGCCTCATACCCCTCGCCTGAGCGCGCTGCCGAAGGTTTGGATGTGTTGGTGCGTCAGACGGCCAATCGCTGTCAGCCGTCGTCCGTGCTTTTTCCCACCATAGCGCTATCTCTTTCTCGCGTGTGGTCAATGCTCATGAGTTGCTGTGGCGATCAAAAAAGCCGTTAACAAACATTGCGGCGATGAAGTTGCATTTTCACAAATCAAACAAAAAAAGCGCAATAAGTTCAATTGCTGCAATGTAAAAATGACTAAGGAATCGCTAGCTAACGCTGGAGGGTTTGCTGTGAAACGCGCTGAATCCTAATTCGCATTAACACGTTCATCCCGGCGCTGATTTTCATCAACTTTCCTTTCCACCAGCACCTAGAACGCAGGCTGGAAAGTTCACTGGGAGGCAGTGGGGCCTGCCATCGATCTGAACGTGTTAAGCATTAAGCATAATTTTATTACACTAAGCTTTTGCTTTCGTATGTTGTAGATTACACAGATATGCTGAGCCGTCTGCGCAAGGGTATGAGCGTGCGTGTGTGTGCAAAACTGTCGCCAAATGTGTTTTTTCCGAAATGTCATCGGTCAAAGAAAGGAAGGTGTTCATGAAAGGCGGAAAGACGAATTGAGGCCCCTGTCAATGGTAACTGATGACAGGGAGGAGGGGGTAGTGGCACACAGCTGTTGGGAGATTGAACAGTATACTTAAATTGCCGGCGGGAAGGGGGGTGGCCATGGGACCCCTACGATCATCGGTCACAGGCCCTAAAATTGTAGTCGCCATGGGGGGAGGGGAGGTGCAAATGGTTTTCTCCAGCCACGGAGAAAAGACCATCTTTCCGGGGGCCCTTGTCGCTAATAATCTGTCCACTTGTAGACATACGGCATACTACAGACTAGAGATCTTCGGCGACCGCCTAGTCCGCCTATCGTTAGGTCTGCCGCTGGTACATGGCCGTGTTTTTTTATCGTGGAGGTGCATCCTTCCCCCTGCCTGCAGCGTATGCATCGAGCAGGAGACAGTGTGGCAGTATGCAAGTTGCACGCTGGATAGGAGCGGGCCCGCGACACCGCCATCATTCCGCACATCTGCATGTCCGTCGTGGGTTCTAATCGCGTATGAACCGTCCGCCGTAGCAAGGGCTGACTATCCGGCTACGTGGTACTCAAGTCCTGAAAAGGCCGGCATGATCGCGTTAGCTATTACGCCAATAATAATAATAATAATAATAATAATAATAATAATAATAATAATAATAATAATAATAATAATAATAATAAAAAGAACTTAGCGTAGCAGTCCAAACCCGGGTAAGAGTTTGTCTTGACTTTGTTGCTGCCGGACTACCGCTGTGACGAGGCAAATACACGGAATGCACTCGACCAAAACATGAACCTACCGATCCGAACCCATTCCAAGGCATTGCTGGTCAATCGGCGTCACGATACCGACAAGCCAACAAGACGCCCGATCCTGGACGGACTGGTGCAGCACCATATGCGCACCGTAATAAACAAATCCAGAATCCTCTTTTGTATGAATTCAATTCAAGTTTTGTTTCCAGTTGCGTCCGCTAGCTGAATTAGAAATAAATGTGCAATATATCACACGCACGTTTGCTTAGATCGTGTGTCTTTTTACCCCCAATACCCCAATACCCCCAACAGCAGAGCCGATCGCAAAGATGCCAATCCCAATGGTTGTGTTGTCTCTCAGGTAGCGAGATCGAAAATGCATGGACTTTGTAGCCGCAGCGGATGAAAATGTACGCATCAGAATCAAATAGTTTTGAGGTTTCCAAACGCACGCACACAAACACACAAACACGCGCGCGCAAACTCACACACAAATACGCGCGCGCAAACTCGCACACACATAACACACACACACACACATACGCGCGCGCGCACATGCATGAACGCGCGTACGCCAGCACGCACGCACGCACACACACACGCACGTACGCGCGCCCGCGAGCATGAAAGCGCGCACGCCAGCACGCACCCACGAAAGCACGCTCGCGAGCACGCACCCCCGAAGTCGCGCAAGCACGCACTCCCCCCCCCCCCACTAGACCCCCCCCCCCCTCCACGCATGATCGATTACGGCTACCTTATCGGTAGAACGGCTGGTTCAGGTTTCTTGTAGCGCATCCTCATCCCTAGCGCCGGGCGGGGTGGGGGATCGCGACATGATAGAGTGAACGGTCACTTTCCCCGCGCTGTGTGTGTGTTTGTAACGAGACCCAAAAACTCGAGACAGATTTCGGCACATTAAAAAAAATTTATAGCCACTATACATTGTGCTACATGATGCTTAGAAGGTCGTTGAAGCATCAAACATGTTCAAATTAAAAAATATTAGATTAGTGTTAGACGTTCTCCTACGCTTCTTTTAAATAGGCTTCTTCACCCTCAGTTGGCAGGGGCATCGAATAGTCTCATCAGCAGCGGCACGAAATAAAATAAACCATCAATACACCGATAACACTTTGAATCCCAATCCAGCTTCTCCCACAGCGCCTCAAAGGTCATACACAAATTAATAAATGCTAACACCCACCAATAACAATACACAACCGCAATGCACATATGAGTATCAACGCATACACCGCAACAGCCAATCAGCTGGTGGCGGAAGGCACGGGCAGAAGCGCAAGTAAGGCAAGGTAGGGCGAGGGAGGGAGAAGAAGCGGACGAGAAAATGAGCGCCAATATTTTTAAATTTTTTGACCGTTTTTTTTTTTTTCTCCGCCGCCATAAATAGTTCGTTCATTTCGCCAACAGATGGCGCTAAACTTGCTCGACCCAGCGCAGGAATCGCTGAAGTCCAGCGCGGGAGACCAGCCAAAATCTGCGCTGGCCAGCGCAGATTTTGGTACATTTCCAGCGCTGGAAACTGCTCGAATTTGCGCAGCGGGAAACATCAAGCTGTATACGATAGCTCGAATAGTTGAAACAAAAAACACCAGATGGTGGCACCTGTTACATAAGGACAAATCGATATCCGCAAATATGAGACAACTAGCTGGCCGAACTTTGGGCAAACTAGCTAAGTTCGGCTCAAGCCATTATATAGGGTCAAATAGGGTCAAATAGGGTCAAGCAGATCAGCTGATCGAGGAACGGGGCGCCATCGAAAATTGTCAGTAGCAAAAGATAAACCAGAAAGGACAGACTAAATTTTTAAACTGTGCAATAAATCCTACAAAAGCCAGTTCTAAAAAAGTCTATCAAAGCTACTCAATCATTAATTGTTACAACCGTAGCAACACCGATGGATGAAGAATTTTTGGAGCAGCAAGACTCAAGCTCTATTTTGAAAGACACTACTCAATATAGAAGTCTTGTTGGTGCTCTTCTATACATATCGGTGTGTACGCGACCAGATATTGCTGACCAGATACGGGAATACTTCGTAATGTCGTAATGTTAGTAATCCTACTGAAGCATGCTGGGTTGCGGCAAACCGTGTTGTAAAATGGAATCAGAATATATTTCCTTTAGTGAAGCTACTCAAGAACAGATGTTGCTTACTCGATTGATGAAAGACTTAGGAGAACATATTGAAAACCCCGTTAAAATCTTTGAGGATATCCAGAGTTGCATTTGTTTCTTCAACTCTGATGGAACCAATCGTCGATCCAAACACATTGAAACAAAAGAACACTTTGACAAACAACAGTGTAAATCTAGAAAAATGATGCTTGAATATTGTCCCACGGAAGAGATGGTTGCGGACATTCTAACGAAGCCACTAGGAGCTACAAAACAAAGAAAATTTACGGAGATGTTAGTCTGCTCCTCCTTTATTCCCAAACAACCTAGTCGGCCATAGCTCACTGATGATCCACGTTACCGTATTAATACACGATTAGCAATCTCAGATTGCGCATAGGGTAACTGTACCAGTTTTCGGCAGGCTAGTGCAGCAGTTTCACAAAAATTGCTAACACGAAAACGTTTTTTCATGAAAGTGATGTTATTCTGGTTGATAAACCATCATAGTATGTAACACTATTTTTTATTTGCCGGTTCAAAGCCCTTTTTCATAAATATTCGTGAAAATGCCAACATTGATCCTCCTATTTTCGGCAGCGCGAATACGGGTCAGAAAATGTTTTTATCAATGTAAATATTTACAAAAAAATGTTTAAAGCAATTTAACACTCTTACTTTCCTGGTAAGATTGGTGTCAAAAAGTACTTTAATTATTAAATAAATGTTGCTTATTTTGGCCCGTTTTGACAGCCATTTTGATGCGACGTTTAAACAGAGCAGCCATTGACAGTTTGATGGTTATAGCGTACGGTGCGAACTGGCTTACAAATATTTATTTTTCTCTTAAGTTAGTGCATTTTATGTCGTAAAATTGGTGATATTTGGTACAAGAAAGTTCATATTATGTGTCGACATACGCTTTGTAGAGTTCTGTGTGTTCAAGTTTAAAAGGAATATTCAGCCAAATCCAAGGTGTGTTATTGTTCCGAGTTTCGGTAGCAGCCCACAACATTGAGCTGTCAAAAATGAACATTTAGGTGTACCTATTTTCGGCAGTATTTAAAGTGAAAAATAACTTATTTATCGTGATTTTAAAATTCTGAACAAGATAGAATAAGTTAAATAAGCGTAAAATCTTTATTATACACCGCTTTTTCATTGTTTTACTGTTCTGGTTCTCTTAATCACAAAACCTGCCGAACTATTGGCTGACAGCAAATCTGCCGAAAAAAAGAACAATTTATTTGATATTTTGAAAAATACATAATGAAATAGTGTGAAACTTCGTATGTGAATAACAAATAAGTACACTTTCACTACAAAATTGTGCTGTGTAAAAATTTCTACTGCATTTGAGCAGAATTTTGTTGAAAGTATGCAATTTCCTACCCCTCAAATATAACGCAAAGCGAATTGTCACTTGGGCAGAGAAACATTTCACCAACACTGTAAATACATGTAAGCGATTCATTCCGCCAATGTGTTTCGTACAATAAACACACACTTAAATACGACTGCGCAAGTGTCCTGCTATTTCTCCCTTCCAACAAATTTCACGTTTTTAGCTACCCTGCCGAAAACTGGTACAGTTACCCTAAATTCGTCTTATCAAAACATATGTCATTTCGCGTAGCCACCCCTGAGCTATAAACGTCATTTCCATACAATTTCAGATTGCGACAAGATTGCGCATAAATTTTCAAGATCAAATGTCCAAGATATATAAATTTGTTGACAGATAAATATATCAAACCGATCCGTTTGACAGATAAATATAAGCGCAATCTGAGGCCGAAAATACACGGATCGGAATTTGGCGGCCGCGGAATTCCGCCTGCTGTCAAACCCATATAGTGTCAACGACAACTTTCCCGAACTTTCATATCCATACATTTTTCAACAAGCGGAATTCCGGTTCGTGTATTTTCGGGCTGAGATTGCGCATCGTTTATTGATACGGTTATAGCGACTTCAAATTACGGAGTTTGATGCGTTGACAGGAAGTATACGCATTGTGTAAAAGTGGGCAGAAAGGAGGTGTCGTCATGTATCGCGTGGCCACGGAGGTGAAAAATGTTGAAAAAATTTTCAACATTGTCAAAATTGCTTGTCAACTGCAAAAAAGAGCTTTTCTCGTGGCCGCACCAAAAATATACACAAGAATGACAAAAAGCATCCAACATCTGAATAACATCGATATTTTGTTTAAGAAGTACTAACTAGGTGCATAAATCAATAAGAATCATGCATTATCATAGCAATGGGTCACAACTGCGCCAAATAGCTGTTTGTTTACGCTTTTTCGCGAACGTCAAATTTTGTCAACTTTATTTCCTGGCTGCTCCAGGTTACTAAGTTTTGACCAAGGTGGAATGTATAATGAGGTGTAGTTATAGCGCTTTTGGCGATCCCCCCCCCCCTGGGCTCCGATTATGACAGATGGTTTTCCGCTTGTATATGTATTGATGGATTGTTTACGTTTTGCATGGTCAATATTTGGTGGAGATCAATTTGGGTGAATATTTTAGTTTATTAGAACACAGCCCGTGATTTAAAATGGAAATTTTCCTTCGAGAACTTGAAGCGTTCGCCAAACGCGGAAAACTAACTGTCAGTTTTCTTCGTCGATTCTTCTTCCACCTAGCTGTCAAAACGGGCTTATAACTTGACCCGATATCTTTACGGTCCTTGGTTTTGACAAAAGCTCAAAAAAGTGACAAAAGCTCACGTTTTGAAAAATTTGTAAGCATTTTGTCACTCTCATGGCCTTTCGCCTATACAGAACATTTGGCCATCAAGGTTTTAGAAAAAAGCACAAAACCAGTGTCGACGGCAGTTGTCAAATGCGGCGAATGTTGCTAGTGCACGGTTATGATAAATGAATTGTTTTCGTTTAATAAATATTTGTGGATGCAAAATGCAAGTTTTTTGTGCTATACACTTTGTAAATCGGCATTTCCAACGTGATATTGGGGCTGCTGCCTGTAAACAAATATCGACGGCGTTTGTCAAACTGAATCTCTAAATGGCAACATGCCAAACGCTAAGAAGACACCTCCTCTATATTCTACCTTGCATTGTGTGACGTCACCATGAGTCTTGGTATATATCCTTTTAGTGAAATACAAGTACAGGCGTCCCCCGAGTTACGACCCCCTCGAGTTACGACGATTCGCAGATACGACGATTTTGATTTTGACAGTTAAAAGTTGTCATTTGACAAGAAAATGATGTATTTTTTTGAATTGCTGGGCTGATAATCGTTATACACACATTTCCAAAGATTCCACAATTACCCTATCTTGAATATCTATATTGTGAACGGCTTTTAAAATATAATTATTACATTATCGAACATTATTATAAATAAAATACACGATATCATAAATTCCAACTCATCAAATTCGGTTATAAACTTTATATTCATAGATATTCGACATACGACTTTTTCGACTTACGCCTTGCTTTGGGACATTTTTTCGGTCCCAAATACAGTCGTATCTCGGGGGACACCTGTAGTCCCCGAGATCAAGGTACCTCTTATACGCGGATTCGGAGATACAAGGTTTTCTAAATTTGACAGTTTTAGAGCCAATTTTACTGATTTGACACATCAATTGTCAAATGCCAAAAAATTTCCCTTTTAATCGAATGTTTAAAACTATGTCAAAAAATGTTTGAAAAATGTGTATAAAAATGTTTGTAACTGTTAAGTTAAAATCATATCAAATAATTAATTAAGTGGCTAAAACCATGCCCTGCGTGCAAAATTACACAAAAATTAGTTATATTTAACCTGGAAATCACGAGATTCGACTTACGCGAAAATTCGAGATACGGGGTATTTTACGTCCGTTTACGGTCCCCATTAACCGAGTATCTCGGGGACCACCTGCAATGCTGAAATAATGGGTACCCTTTTTGTATGAGAAAAGGTTAACCAATATCGTTACCTGTATTGCTTTCGATCAGAAAATGATCGGTCGGGCGTAGGCAGATAACAAACAGATGGCCGTGTTGTTTGTTCCTGTGTAGGCATTTTGTTTGGAGGATTTCCTAAATATCGTTGAATGTCTAACACTGGTCGTTTTCGAGTCATTGACGATCCTTTTGGATTACGGCAAGCCACACGTGTGAATAATAAGCTTACAGCAACAAACATCAACAGATGATCTATGGAAGAAACGAACAGATTATTTACTGCATAGCGTCTTATTATCGTACTGTTAGCATTGTTGAACTCTATTCAAGCGAATATCATATACTATTACAAGGCTATTTACATTTCGCTCTTATTCTAAAAATCCACCCGTGATGAAACATTCCGATATAATTCTATATTTCACAAAATCGACGTTACTCCCGTCTGATCAAGAACTTATCTAAGCGTCCTCCATTCTGACGGTGTTAGCATAGTTATATGGTAAGACCCGAGTTCTTCACAGTAGGATAATCGTGCTTGCGACCGATGACACTCATAATTAATTAATGCAGCACAGAGGCAATGGTTGATTCTTCAGTAAAGGGTAAACTCGTATGTCAAAAAGCTATTCTTCGGTTAGGAATCTTATAATTTATTTGCAGCAACTTATTTCCTATCTACGACAATACAATCAAATTTAAGTCCAGTTTCATAACATAGAATTTAAGCCTGCTAGCAAAAACCTTTAAAAAGATAATTAATTTGGAACAACGTTTATTCTAACTTCACATTAACGCTATGGTAAAATGCCTAATCATATTGATAAGTATGAATCAATCCTTGATTTATAGCACGATATACAAAATATTCGTCTACTCTAATAAGCCCTTTCCGAGATAAAACAAAATCTCGGTATATTCAAGAAGTGCTTATAAAACATTCAATGTAGTAATTTTGATACTAGCCCCTTACAAACGATCCTTTTATTTGATTCAAACAAGAACACTACATAAAGAAAGGTAGCAAAATTGACTAATAGCAATTTTATTATCAAACTTAAAAAAAAAACTGTGAGAAACGTGTTTTTGGGTAAACACATCGACAACTCTTTTGGTGATACGAATCTTTCATTCCACTTTACACGGTGCACCCGCAAAACAAATTCAAGTAGTCAGCGAGGTCGCATGAGCCCACTGTGCAAAACCCGCTAAACATTGCGAGGTTTGAATCAGGCTTGAGCAATTTGATTCTTTTCAGTCTACGCGTGCGGTGTAGTTACCCAAGTAGCCTTAAGAAACTCTATTTGATTATTAACAGTTTTTTAAAGCTTTTAAAAATCAAATAGTGTTTCTTAAGAGAATATGACATTGGCCAGCGTTACATCATAACGACGTATTCCGTTACACTCGTTTTTATCGATTCGGGTTAATATAACACACAGTGTTTTTTTAAATTTTATCTACACCATTTCCAATTTATTCAATATTCGGAAAATCATTTTTTATTCTTATGTATGTAATAATGCGTTTTTTTTTACACCAAACCATTTTATTTATTAACTGTTTGAAAACTATGTGTTTTCTTTTATTCCTCTATTTGAATCTGCGGTGATAATAAAAAAATAATTTAAAAATAAAAAAATAAAATTTCATATGTTCAAATAATATATGTGAAGAGTTTGATAAAGGGTATGCAATATTTGCAAATGAGAAAAAATTTCATAAAAATTTATATTTTCTTGGGAAAAATAACATGCTCTTGATGACGATAATTTTTGAGACATACTGTACATGGTCACGTACATGGCGCCTCCATTTCTTATGTCAAAAAGTTCGTCAAGCTTCGTGTGTGTAGCTTTTGTGTAGATGGAATAGAACAAAACCAAGCGCCTGCGACAATTTCTATCAGCTATTGTTTAATTTGTGTGTCATCATGATTTTATAACAGGTCAGTGTATCGATATTACCATTATCTTCACATGAGCTACATAAGTTTTATATTCCGCAGCATATTGGATTTGGATAGCGTTTGGACATCAAGTTTTTCGTCCACGGCTGCAGCTGACCTCCATGCTGATACCCAAATAGCCAGCTTGTACTTTATAGCTGATTTAGGGCTGTTTAACGAAAAATCGTTCCGATGTCGTACTTTGTGGCTGATTAAGAGATAGACGGTACTTTGCGGAACTATGGAGCTTTTTAACAGGCACATGGTACTCTTTGGAACTTTGCGGCTGATTAGCACTATGTGTAGGGTTCATGATAGAACTTTAAGGCTTGTTAAGAGTGTGTATCGAACTTGGTGGAACTTTATAGCTTTTTAATGCATGGCATCGGTACAAGGTGGATCTTGTCAAAGTGTCAAAGAGAGACGCCGTCAATCATCTCATTGCTGCTGTACAAGTTAGATAAGTTAATTAAAGAAGGAATATTGAGTGAAGTGATTGTGAATTATCAGTAAATTGTGTAAAATTTTGTGTAATTCATCAATACAAAAGTTTTAAAAATATACATATGTGTTTAAACGAAACAACTCTTGTTGTTTATTTCATCGATGACGCTTGCTTGAAAATAAAACACACAGAAAAATAATCCCTGGAATCGTGGCATAAGGAAGCTGCTTAGGCGCTGTTTTAAAGACCCACATAGAACTTTGATGCTGTTTATCTACTGCAAAAGGCGAATTAGAGCAGCGATATTTAGCGTGCCAAAATGAGCTGCTTAAGCAATTCTGGCTATTTGGGTATAATGGAAGAAACCCATGGAATGAAAGAAACTTATGTGATAAAGTGACAATATGCAGTGACAAAACGATGAAATGTCGAATAAAAGTATTTGTGGTGAATTTATGCATTTATTCCATGAAATATTAACACCTTCTGTTGTAACTTAACGAAGATCTAGAAAATGCATATAGAAAGAGAAAGAGCAATACAGCCATCCCTGTCGATATTTTCGTTAAGTTTGATATTTTTCGTTAAAAATACCGGCTAAATTTTAAAATTTAACGAAACATTGACGAAGCCAGAATAGCGTTACGCAGTGTTTTAAGCCCTGGAATTACTGCTGTATGGAAAGCTAAAAGTAATACTATTAGGCATACTTTTAACGCCCAAATATCCAGAATTGCTTAAACAGCTCATTTTGGCACGCTAAAGATCGCTGCTCTAATTCGCCTTTTGCAGTAGATAAACAGCATCAAAGTTCTATGTGGGTCTTTCAAACAGCGCCTAAGCAGCTTCCTTATGCCACGATGCCAGGGATTATTTTTCTTTGTGTTTTATTTTCAAGCAAGCGTCATCGATGAAATAAACAACAAGATTTGTTTCGTTTAAACACATGTGTATATTTTTAAATCCTTTATACAAAATTTTACACAATTTACTGATAATTCACAATCACTTCACTCAATATTCATTCTTCATTTAACGAATCTAACTTGTGCAGCAGCAATGAGATTATTGCCGGCGTCCGTCTTTGACACTTTGACAAGAGCCACCTTGTACCGATGTCATGCATTAAAAAGCTATGAAGTTCCACCAAGTTCAGTACCCTTTCTTAACAAGCCTTCAAGTTCCACCATGAACCCTACACAAAGTGCTAATCAGCCGCAAAGTTCCAAAAAGTACCATGTGCCTGTTAAAAAGCTCCATAGTTCCGCAAAGTACCGTCTGTCTCTTAATCAGCCACAAAGTACGACATCGGAACGATTTTTCGTTAAACAGCCCTAAATCAGCTATAAAGTACGAGCTGGCTATTTGGGCGGTTTCTTAACAGGATTGTGCTACTTGGGTATCCTCTTAAGAAACTCTATTTGATTTTTAAAGGCTTTAAAAAACTGTTAATAATCAAATAGAGTTTCTTAAGGCTACTTGGGCAATCACTTCACTCAATATTCCTCCTTCAATTAACTAGCTTGGGCAGCAGCAACTAGATGATTGACGGCACCAGTCTTTGACACTTTGACAAGGGACATCTCGTACCGATTGTAGGGATTGAGATAGGACAGGGAAGTAATAATAATAAAAAAAAATAAAAATAAAAAAAAATAATAATATAAAAAAAAGGAAGCAGGCGATGAACTAATAAATCAGTTGAATGAGAAGGAGTAATACTGATAGGAACGGTTAATAATAATATTCAAAACAAAAAAATTGAATTACCCTTGCAAGAAAATATTTAATCAAGCAATTTGCTTGAAAGGGCGAAAGAGCTTCAAGCGCAAGACAGGCCGGGCGAAACGGGAAAGTAAAGGAAGTCGGGGAAGACGGACGTCAGTCTTGTGGTTGATCAATTGAAGTAAGGTTGTGGGGAGGTTTAAAGCGAAGAAATAAAGAAAAAGTTGATAAAAGTAAAAAAAAAAAATTGATAAAATTTAAGAAAAATGTCCATCGATCACGACACCGATGTCATGCATTAAAAAACTATAAAGTTCCACCAAGTTCGGTACGCTTTCTTAACGAGCCTTCAAGTTCCATCGTGAACCATACACATCAGGCTAATCAGCTACAAGGTTCGTGAGAGTACCATGTGCCTGTTAAAAAGCTCCATAGCTCCACAAAGTACCGTCTATCTCTTAATCAGTCAAAAAGTACGACATCGGAACGAATTTTCATCAAACAGCCCCAAATCAGCTATAAAGTACGAGCTGGCTGTTTGGGTACATGAGGTGCAATTTACAGCGAAATGAACTATTTGACAGGTGAAATATCTGACAGATTCAGCTAAAGGGCTGAGGGAGACACAACATTCGCTTTCGAAATTCTATGAAAAATAATATCTTCTTGAGCAGAACATTCCCTAATTCGAACAAATTATGAACTGGTGACTCAAAATTCAAGAAGCATTCGATATTGAAGTTATTTAATGGATTTAAATACAATTTTGTGCACGTTATTTGTGTACATTTTACATCAGCTGGTTGCTGTGATGCCTTATCCGTCTGATATTCGCCTGTCAAATAGTTCATTTCGCTGTTTATTTCACCTCATGTGGCCTCGCAGTAAAAGCACCGACAAACCGACTTGACACTTCGAACAAAATGAGCTTCAAATGTTGTCTCCTTATTTCAAATGAAAATACGTTAAACACTAGCGCCATCTCTATAATGATTCGCTTACTACACTGACACAGAGAAGAAACTGCTAAATCCCCTTTTTGTTTTTCTTCGCAAATTCCAATGCGTATTGTTTTATGTACTTTTCACATCTTTTGCATTGATTTGGAAACTTATAAAATGATTTTCCTGGGTGTTTTGTCCAATAATTCTCACAAAATCTTGCCTCACACTTCCTTCGCAATTTGTATTTAGAAAAGTTGTTTATATCGAAGCAGCAGTGAACAGAGTTTACTTTGACAGAAGCAATCGCCTCACTGGTAAATGACAGTACTTTCGTGTGGGACACTTTTGTAACGCCAGTGTCACGTCGGTTTGTCGGTGGTAAAAGGGCACATTGTCATAGACAATGACTCGATAATTCAAGCAAATTTGAAATATTCTTAACAGAAAAACATGAAGTTAATAAAAACTGGGTTTTTTTTATCAAAAAAATAAGATAATTATCCAAAAATTAATCAAGAATGTGTTAACAAAAATATCATTTGACTTATTATCCGTGTTATTTGCATATCCGGGCGAAGTCAAGTCCCGAGAAACCCGGATACACGGTGCCTCACTGTAAATGTAACTGTATCAATAAACGATGCGCAATCTCAGATTGCAAATTTGGCTACGGAAAATTTCAGGTCAATAAAAGCAATGAATCAAAAGTAATTGCAGTTCGAAGCTGAAAAAAATACCCGGGTATCCGGTTGCCAACTTAACCGTTAAACCTCCCTCAAACTGCACCAGTTGTAGGGAATTTAGAAAAAGTCCTGTAAAATCAACTGTGATGCGACTTTTTCGTTGTTTTCTTCCAAATTCGATCAAAAATGATGTTTCCTATTGTTATAGGGGGTCATGTAGCCATTTTATACTTTAATAATATCGATTTTTTATATTATAATGTCACACAAAATTTGATTTTGTTTTTTCTTGAAAAATCAAAGTTACGAATGTAAAATGAGCTGGACAGCATTATCCATCGATAGAAGAAAGTCTAATTTACGAACACGCCAAATCTAAGCGCTTTCAACACACTTGATCATACACAAATGCACAATTTCAGGTGTATGGAGTACTAAGGGCGGTGGCAACGCTCATCCGATGCGATTATCGGACGCTTTTGTCAAACACTATTTCGGCTCATATTGCGAAAATTCGAATGATTTTAGTTTAACAAAACCATTAGAAAAAAATTATTTGATATTGTTCCTACATAAACTGCATGATTAATGTAATCAGATAAAATCGGATGCGACGATCCGACGGAATCAAATTTTTTTGATTCCATCGTACGACGAAATCGCACGTCCGACGTTAGGCCCGTGGCAGCGCTCATCCGATGCGATTTTATCGGACGAAATTTATATGGGATTTGACAGATAACGTCGGACGTGCGATTTCGTCGTACGACGGAATCAAAAATTTTTGATTCCGTCGGATCGTCGCATCCGATTTTATCTGTCAATGTAATCATGCAGGTTATGTAGGAACAATATGAAATTATTTTTTATAATGGTTAAACCATTCAAATTTTCGCAATATGAGCCGAAATAGCGTTTGACAGAAGCGTCCGATAAAATCGCATCGGATAAGCGTTGCCACCGCCCTTAGGCAGCGGTCAGAACTTCGCCGCATGCGATTTTGCCGCAAGCTTTTGTATGGGATTTGACGTTAATGACAGCACTTGCGAATCTACCGCATGCGGCGATGCGGCAAAATCAAAATCATTTGATATTGCCGCATTGCCGCATGCGAATTTATTTCAGATGTCAAATGTCTAAAATCATATCAAATAATGATTATCTTTATAAAGAACCAACAAAATAACAATATAATATCTTGAAAACAAGGACCGTAAAGATATCAGGTCAAGTTATAAGCCCGTTTTGACAGCTAGGTGGAAGAAGAATCAACGAAGAAAACTGACAGTTAGTTTTCCGCGTTTGGCGAACGCTTCAAGTTCTCGAAGGAAAATTTCCATTTTAAATCACGGGCTTTGTTCTAATAAATTAAAATATTCACCCAAATTGATCTCCACCAAATATTGACCATGCAAAACGTAAACAATCCATCAATACATATACAAGCGGAAAACCATCTGTCGAAATCGGAGCCCAGGGGGGGGATCGCCAAAAGCGCTAAAACTACACCTCATTATACATTCCACCTTGCTTGAAAAGCTAGAAAATCGAGAAAACTCTTCTCTTGCCGCATGCGGCAAAATCGCATACGGCGAGGTTCTGACCGTTCCCTTATCTGTCAAATCCCATATAAATCTCGTCCGATACAAGGTGTTATAAATGACAAGGTGAAGTTGTTCAGAGCAAAATGACATTTCTCGACTTGACATTTCTCTTCCGGTGGCTCCGGTATAAAAATCGGGGAGGGCTGGTGCGGGGTAATGAAATTTGTATGCAGAGAGTGACAGATGTCCCCCACAATGTCGCCCAGCAAAAGCGATAAAAATCAACCTTCTATATACATTATCCTTGGTCCGATAAAATCGCATCGGATGAGCGCTGCCACAGGCCTAATCGGGCAGATATGGAAAAACATTATCGAGCAAATGTCACTTGGGAATTGTGAAAATGCTCTAGCCACCTTACCTGATATTTTTAATCCACCTTGGGTTGCACGCTTCAATAGGCGCCAGAGCATCGCCTCATTCTACAACACAGGACCTCGATTCTTCACACATCTTGGCACAGAAGCGATATATTTCCACATTCTAAATTCGTTTGCCTCGAAATTATATTTATTACCAGACGTCTCTGATAAACGCAAAAAAAACATCAACAAATTCAATCGTACAAGTTAAAGTAAACGAAACATCATAGTACAGATGAATAAACCTGATTGTAAATATGGCACTGAATGTTACCAGCAGAATCCTGCTCATAAAGAAAAGTTTGCTCATCCTGTTAAAAAAGGAGCAGAAAGCTGTACAGTACAAGCGGTTACGTATAACTCTAGTAACATGGATATCAAGAAACGTTCAATGGAAACCCTTAATCAACAGCTGGAAGATATCAAACGTTACAAACGTCTCTCATCTCCAGAAAAAGATAGTTACTATTCAGAAGGGAAAGACTCTAGCTACGAATATCATGATTCAACTCGCCAGCGTTATGCTGTGCCAAAGGTGCCAATGAGCATTGGTATATTGCGCGATATGTATGATTCTCAAATTGAATTTTCCCAACAAGCCGAATACGAGGAATTGTGTAATGAACCAAAAAAATTCATCAAACACAAATTTCTTGTACAAATGCCACCGTGCTTCGAAGATCTGTGGCAGTTTTGCCAAGTACAAGCATTGAAAACCCACATAAAACCGGAAGAAACATTTTTGCAGTTCGGACTTAAATTGGTTGGGCCATACGACGTACTCGCAGGAAAGTTTGACCGCGCGAAAGTTCACGAACCTGG